>NW_024425675.1:5741102-5841562 GCF_017311325.1 Ursus maritimus
CTCTCTGATTTACTTTTATTTTCTATTTCATTAATTTGTATTTACTTTTTACTTCAATTGGGGGAGTATTCTTCTAGTCACTTCTAATTCTTAGGAATGCAATTTTTGTTTTTCAGCATTTATTCCTTCAATGTAAGCATTAAAGTCTATAAATTTCCATAAAGTATTAGTTTATCACATAAGTTCTGATATATGGTATTTTATTACTGTTAAATTATATTTTCTAATATTCCTTACAAGTATTTCTTTTACCCATGAGTTATTTGTAAACAATATATCTCAACTTCCAAACATACAGGAAAATTATGGTGCTAACTTACAGCTAATGTCATTGTAAACAGAGAATGTAGTATAATGCCAATCCATTTAAATTGTGAAAACTGGCTGTATTTGACCAGAATGCTATCACTTTTTGTAAATAGGTCTTATATGATCTTAAAGAATTTTTTAAAGTAAATTTTTATTTATTTATTTATTTATTTATTTATTTATTTTTAAAGATTTTATTGATTTATTTGACAGAGAGAGAGACAGCCAGCGAGAGAGGGAACACAAGCAGGGGAAGTGGGAGAGGAGGAAGCAGGCTCGCAGTGGAAGAGCCTGATGTGGGGCTCGATTCCAGAACTCTGGGATCACGCCCTGAGCCAAAGGCAGACGCTTAACGACTGAGCCACCCAGGCGCCCCTAAAGTAATTTTTAAAAAGTATTCTGAGATTCAGTGTTTCCTAAATGTCCATTACAGCAAGGTTGTAATTCCTGCTTATTAAGTTCTTCCATATTTTTTTTTAATTTCTTTGCTTATTCCAATATTTACTAAGAAAGATTATTTTAAGTAATTCACAATGCTGATGAATTTGCCTGTTCCTTCTGTGGTCCTATTTTTTGCTTAATATATTTTCAAAGTGTATTATCAGGTACATACAAGTTTAGAATTATCATTGCTTTTATCATTATTTAGTGACCCTCACTCTCTAGGATAGTTTTTCCAAAAAGCCAACTTCAGATGATATTAATATAGCCACACAACACAACCTTTCTTTAGTAAGTCCTGTCAAGCGTATCTTTTTACATCCTATTTTCGAGTTTTCTATATCCTTTTTAAAGATATGTTTTTTATAAATAGTACATACCTAGATTGTGTTATTTTATCCAACCAACAATCAGCTTCTGTTAACTGGAGCATTTTGTCAGTTTACATGCACTGTAATTACTAATATATTTGCATCTATTACTAATCTTACTTTGTGCTTTCCACTTGTCTTTTTTCTGTTTCTCTTCTTTTCCTTCCTTTTTTTCTTTTTTAGATTATTTTTTCTCATTCTATTTCCCTCCTCTACTAATTTGAAAGATAGCCATACTATTTCTAGATTTTTATTTCTTATCTCAGAAATTTTAACATGAATACTTAACTTACCAAAGTCTACAGTTAATCAATAATTTTACCTTCCTCCCAGGTTTTATACAGTGTTTGTCTATACCTACCCATATTTACCATTTCCTGTGTTCTTTATCTTTACATCTCAGACCTTCCATCTGTAACCACTTTCTTCATCTGTGAGAATATGGTGATCAGAAACTCAGAGAACATGATGACAGAAGTATGACCACTACTGTTACCTGACTGCTGATTCAACCAAATACAGTAAGGGCAGATGGAAATCCCCAAGCTCTATACAACCCAGGTGAACAAGAATAAGATGGACGTTAGTGTGGCCATGAGACCTTAAAATAGCTAATACCTTGCTTCCCTCCCCACATGCTTAATATATTAGACTCTCAATATAATAGACACTCAAAGTCTGTCTTACTGCCCTGAACTATTTTTGCAGTTGGTACAGTAAAACTCCAAATCTATCTCTAATGAAAAACAAAAGGAGGAGGATGCTTCCCACTAAAAAAAAAAAAAAAAAAAAGCTTGATGTGATGGAAATTAAAATTACATAGCATTTTATGACCATTAAGTTTGACTATTGTAACACATAATACATAAGACAAGGTAAGCATATAAATAAGGTAAAGGTATAAATGGATACAAGTAAAATGAGGCTACATTTTAAAGTTTAGATTAAGAACACTTAGTATATAACATACAGATCACAAAAGCCCCTTAACATACAAATTAGGTCACATGTAAAATATGGTGAGAAGAAATGAGTGAGAAAAATGGTGTATAAATAAGACACTTTTTTTACATAAAAATTATTAACTTAGAAGTTGAAGCATGTATTTCCCCAGCACTTGGGACTAAAAAAAGGCACTGTCTTTAATCTTTACATCTTGTAGCATAAAGTAACTCCCAAAAAAGCTTGAATTTTTTTGTTCAGTAAGAAAAACATATCAGGCCTACAGCTATTTTCAATGAGAAACACTCAGGAAAATAAAGTTTTATTTTATTTGGAATCTGAAGTTTCATGGATGCCTAGTTATTTCAGTGTAAACAATAAAACAGCCAGCCTACTTATTAGCCTCATTTAGCATAGGCAATCAGGTACTGGGATCATGCCAGCCAAGGAATGGCAAGGATTGTCTAACTGTATTTTATTAAATATCTGTAATAGAGAATGGATATCAAAGAATATATAGCAGGTTCCCAAGATGGAGTTCTACACAGAACCATTAATGAGTGCCAGAAATAACCCAGAAATTTATGAAGAAATAATAAACTCAAAGGATTTTACACGTTTGGAGAACCATCATTAATAGCAGTAAAACCATCTTAGTCCATAAGGACTGTAGGTATACAACACATTTATATAAGCTCTGATTTAATGATTGGGAAAGAGGAAAAAAAATGAAAACATAATTCTTTACAACAGTGCAGAGTTCAGAAATGCATAGCCAACTTGATGCATAAATTTTATTTTGTAACTTCTTAAAAATTTATTTAGATTCAATTAATTAACATATAATGTATTATTTGTTTCAGGAGTACAGGACTGTGATTCATCAGTCATATATAATACCCATTGCTCATTACAATACATACTCTCCCCAATGTCATAGATTTTAGCAACCAACTCTAACCAAGGCCACTTTTGTTTCTAGTAAAGGATGCTTTTTATTGATATTGATGATGATGGTAGAAGTGGTGTGATGGCAGCAACATTTTAGAGTAAGTACTACATGAATCTATTAGCATTGTATTATATATAAGCAAAAACTCAGAAAAGCAGGACAAATCAGCTTTTACCTTAATAGTTTTTCCCACTTTTAGCAAAGCATGTATACTCCTGAATTTTTAATCATTTAAAATTTAATACATAAGGAAAATAAGATGATGAACTATAGAATTATATTCAAGTCACTCCCTGCTTTAAGATCTTTGGCGATTCTTTAACACTTTCAAGACAGAATTCAATCATAGCAATATAAAGCTGTTTTTTTTTTCATTTGTTTCCTATCTAATTCTCTCATGTTTAGCCATTCCTCCACTCACCCTACAGAGTTCAGCCAAACCTGTGACTTGCAGGTCCCACAATATATGTATGCGTGTGCATGTGCACATGCATGTGTGTGTGATATGCTTCTGCACATTCTATTCCCCTACCTGGAGTAATATATTCCACATTTTTACTAAGATAACCTACACACATCCTTTAATATTGGCCATCCCCCCATGCATATAGCATAGAATATCATCACATCAGTTATCAAACTATATTCTAAAGGTGTGTTTTCCTGGATTTTTTTCCCCCTCTGGTACACTGTAAACTCTTTAAAGCAAGAAACTGCATTTTTTCATCTTCAGAGTCTCATTGCCTAGCACACATTAATCCATCATATTCATTCTACAGATGAACAGATTTAGGCCAAATAAATTATTTTCCCAATGTCACAGGCCAATTAATGGCAGATTTAATATTAGACTAAGATTTCTGGCTAAGACTTCTATCTCCTAGTTCAATGCTCTTTCCATAAATATACCTACAGATACCAGATCAGAAGGAATTATGTCACTAGTATCTAGAATGTTCAAGGCAGATACAGAGCTAAATGGAATATAAAAAAATAAGTGCTTTAAAAACAAAAATAAAACACAAGTTAGTTATGATGGATTTTCAAGGAATAGGAATAGGTGATAAAAAGAAAAGTCAGAAAAATACTATCTTAAAAGAAAGAATTATGTGGGAGCTATTTCGGTGACATATATTTTACTCATAAATATGAGTAAGTAAATAAATGCATCTGTAATCAACTCATCAAAGTTCAAAGGAATTAAAACATTTTTTCTTTAATCATAACAAAATGAGGGGTAACGTATGTAGCTAAAAATCAGTAAGACCAAGCATTTATGCCAAGGTAATTGGCACAATAATAATTTATTTTAGCCAAGGTAAAAGGGGGTGTTAATGGGGGTAGCTTTATTTGGTTGTATAAGTTACCTTTTATTGGGCAAAAAAAGGTAAAGAGAGTAATATTCTAACTTAAGTGAAAAATCACCAACTTAAGAAGAATGGACTGAAAGGGATCAGAGAAAGCATTTCTGAAGAAGAAATATCTGAGATACATTCCTGTCCACCTTTCAAAATAGAGCAGAAAATATGAGGTAGGGAAAAAGGAAATATACTTCAGGTAGAAGGAACAAAAGTATATTCAAATGCATGGAGGGAAAAACAGCCTGTGGATATAGGAATCTATAGTTAAAAGGAGGAGGAAGCAAGTGGTCCACAGACAGAAGAAATAGCAGGGACAGGATCATAAATCTGGGCCTTATATGTCATGGAAAGAATCTTGGTTTTATCCAATAAGTTAATTAAGATCCAGAGAAGGCATCTGATTGGGAGAATTATTAAATCAGCTGGTTTTTACAAATATAATCTTGGCAGCAGCCTGCATGGCAAAGAAGAGTAGGGACAAACAATAGGCCAGTATAAGAGTACATGAGAAATGAAGATCCTAAAGCAATAGAGATAGGAATAGAGAGCAGGGGCGCCTGGGTGGCACAGCGGTTAAGCGTCTGCCTTCGGCTCAGGGCGTGATCCCAACGTTATGGGATCGAGCCCCACACTGGGCTCCTCCGCTATGAGCCCGCTTCTTCCTCTCCCACTCCCCCTGGTTGTGTTCCCTCTCTTGCAGGCTGTCTCTATCTCTGTCGAATAAATAAATAAAATCTTTGAAAAAATGGAGAGCAAAAGACTGATTTGAAACACATTCAGAATATAGGACTGGCAGATTTGGTAATCATCAGATTATGAGAGGGAAACCCCAGGTTTTAACTTGAGTGTAATACATTGGCGGTGGCACTGACAAGATCATGAATGAGAAGGAAAGTGAGACTCGGTGGGAAACTAATTTAAGTTCAAGTTTGGACTTGTGAAATTTGACAGTGCTGTGGAATATATATGGGGAAAAGTTGCACAGACAACTGTATGTACATTTGGAACTCAATCTAGTTCTGGCAAGAGAGAAAGATTCTGAAAACATTAGCATATAGGTGGGAGCTAAAACTAAAATAATTGGGTCAGACTTCTAGGTAGGGTATATTGAGTGAGAAGAGTCATATCAAAGAGAAAGAGGCTCTAAAACAAGAATGTTGGAAAAGATGAGAATTTAAGAAAAGAGTAAAAATGCAGAAACTAAGGAAGCAAAACCTTCCAGGAGATTCAACAATAACAAATATAGGAAAGTCAAGTAAGATAAAGGTTGAGAAAGGCTGGCAGGATTTGGAGGTCACTGGAGACCTTTACTACGAACAGTAAGGTGGAATCCTTATACAAGAAACTCAGAGACAGTTAAAGAAATGTTCATTTCAAAGGGATAAAATTATGTCTCTTAATGAATTCAAGATAAATGGTAGGTTTGAACAAATTCCCATGTAAAGATAAAAGCTATGGAATGTAAAAAAGAACTGGTATAATGCTAAACTCATTAAAACTGTGTAGGAAATAAGAGACCATGAAGATAACATTCACTACGGACACTATCTTTGGGCATCTTTCTCTGAAACTCTAGCTTCATTCAAGTATGTCTCTGTGAATTAAAAATGTGTCAAGGACATGAAAAATTCTGAAAACACTGACTAAGCACAACGTCACTGCTCTCAGTTTAAAAATGTATAAAACCAGGAAAGTAGGGTTTGTGTTTCTCTACAATCTTGAGCTCTGGTTCTTAGTTGGGTCCTAAATAATATTTTTAAAATACTCAAACAGAAATCCTCACACAGAATTTTGATTAGTATGACCGAGTTTTAGCCTCTTGTAAACTACTCAGGGCTACCTCAGGCAGGCTTGTTGATGAAGATCAAAACAGGGTAACAGACAAAAATTAACCTGACATGGATCATAGACTTAAATGTTAAAGCTGTAAACTTCTAAAAACGTAAGGGAAAAAAATCTTGGAATGGGCAAAGATTTCTTAAAACACAAAAAGCACAAAGCCTAAAAGAATAAATTATAAATTGGACTTCATCAAAATTTAAAACTTTTGGCACTTTGAAGATACCATTAAGAAAATCAGAAGATAAGCCACAGAAAGGAAAAAAATACTTTAAATACCTATCACTAAAAAAGAATTTGGATCCTGAATATACGAAGAACCCTTACATCCTGATAATAAAAAGATGAGCAACCCAATTAAAAATGTGCAAATGACTGGAACAGACATTTCATAAAAGAAAATACACAAATGACCAATAAGTACATCAAAAAGATACTCAAACATCATTATACTGAGTTCCAAATTAAAGCCAAAAGAATACTATGACGTAGCTATTAGAATAGTTAAAATTAAAAACATGGACAAATGTTTATGAGGACTGGAACAACTAGAACTTTCATACATTGTAAAATGTAAAATGTTACAAACACTTTAGAAATCAGATCATCAGTGTCTTACAAAGTCAAGCACGTACCTACTATATGACCCAGCAATTCAAATCTTGGGTATTTACCCAAAGGAAACGTAAGCATATATCCACATGAAAATTTGTATGTAAATGTTCACAGCAGCTTTATTCTATACCAAAACCCAGAAACAACCTAAATATTTTGCCCACTGTAGGTGAATGGATAAACAAATTGTGATATAGTCATGCAATGGAATGCTACTTAGCAATACAAAAGGAATGAACTACTGATACATACAATAACATGGATGAATCTTGAAAACATCACATGAGTAAAAGAAGGCAGGCAAAAGAGTACATACTGTATGATTCTGTTTATAGAAACGGTAAGAGTAAAACTAACCTCTACGAATCAAAAATAGATCATTGGTTGCTTGGGCCAGACTAGGCGAAGACTGAGGTGAGGTACAAGAGAACTTTCTGGGATGATGGAAATGTTCTATAACTTAACTGTGGTGGTGATTACACATGCATGTAAGTATGTGAAAAGTCATCAAAATGTAAATGCATAATGACGTATGTAAATTATACCTCAATAAAGTTTATTCACACACACACAAAATGGCACAACTTCAACTTTTATGAGTGCTGTGATCTATGCCACAAGAACATACTATGTGTTAAGAATACATCCAACCATATTCTTTAAAATATTCCCAACTAAGTGAATGAATCTGCATGAAATTCTATGGACTGCACACTCCTTAGGGTATTCAAATACAGACTATAACGTTTGGCTTCTTTGGGCTTGGGTTCTTTGTGATATGCAACAGAATAGCATGGGGACATTATCCTTAAAGTTCATGTCCTTATTAGATATAAAAGTAATATGGTAAGGTCTCCCTCAATATAATACCCCTTAAAGTGTCCAAGGCAGACTTCCTCAATCTGAAAGACATATCACAAATAGCATTAAGATACTATTCTACTACTGATTTAACAAACAGCCTTGTTCTTGGGGCCAGAACAACTAAGCACTGTTTAAGGTCAAAGTTATAGAAACAATGAATAAATTTTATAACCACATCCTTTTGGATTGAAGTTATTTAAGAGTGAATATTGGACAAGAGGATAAGAAATTTGTCAGTTGATGGAAAATATATTTAAAACAAATAAACTTAATCTAATAATGTAAGTAAAATTTTAAACAAATATAAAGCACAGTGCTTTATACTCCTCATTTAACCTTCCCAACTCTGAAATTATCATACCCATTTTACACATGGGGATATTCAAGCATAGGGAGACTAAGTAACTTGGTAAAGGTGACTCAGCTAGTAAATGACAGGATAACCCACACTCTTAACCACTCTGTTTCCCTTAAGAAATAAAGGAAGGAAGGAAGGAAGGAAGGAAGGAAGGAAGGAAGGAAGGAAGGAAGGAAGGGAGGAGAAGGGAAAGGAGGGAAGGGAGGGAAGGAAGGAAAGGAAGGGAGGAAGGAAGGAATTCTATATTCAAAAGGTGAATGCCAGATGCATTAAATATTTAAATATGAAAGGTAAAATTACAGAACTATTAGAAGAAAACATAGGAAAATATCTTTGCAATTTGTTGATCAGAAGGACTTTTTAATGCCCACAAAATAAAAAATTTTAAGTACATTAAAATCAAGGATCCATGTACCACTGTCAAAATCAACACATGGTGACACACTGGGAAAATATCTGCCATGTCTAAAACCACCAAGGGATTACTATCTCAGATAGAGGATTCTGGGAAGCCAACAAAAAATGGAAACCCAACCAAAAAGAAGGGCAAAGGGTATGAATGGCCCAGACATGAGAAGGCAAACACAAACAATTAGCAAGGATATGAAGAAAATGATCAACCTCCCTGGTAAACAGAGAAACGTATCACAACAACCAAACCATAAGATTCCATTTAACAACACTTACATTAGCAAAATGTAGGACATTCTACAACATCAAATGCTGGCAAAACTGGGAAAAAGTAAAAATTTGTATACAATTTTTGTGAGGGTAAAAATTGGTGTAGCCATTTCAGAAATAATCTGGCATAATTTAGTGATATTAAATACATGACTAATCTATTACACAGCAATACCACACCTGGATATATATACCCAGAAAAACTCTTTCCACAGCCATTAGCAACATGTATGAAGATGTTTATTACAAAATTATTTGTACTCAAGAATTGGAATCAATCTGGGCATCCATCATTAGGAGAACTGATAATTTGTGCTACATACAAACCATGAAATGTTAGACAGAATCAATGAACTAAATGTACATAGAGCAACATGAACAGATATCAAACAATGCTTAATGAAGAAAGTAAAATATATAGCGAAATAGCAGTTATATAGATGTAAACCACACAAATAACATTATTTTACAAGGATAGAGGCATAACCACGAATATATATAAAACATAAGATTGGGTGCAAGTGAGGGTTGGGCAAGAGTTGAGACTGGGAATTAAAAGGAAAAATTATAATCCAAATAATGAGGGTATGCCTCTAAACAATACAAACCTAACTTTGTTATCTGAAATGTTTTAAGTGATACAGTTACGTCAACTATTAAATTTGATAAAGTTATGCAAATGGTTAAGACATCCCTTTTTCTGGGATGACTGACTATTCCTTACAGTACATCTTGGTCTTAACCATGATAAATTTGAAAATTCATGGCATTCAGTTCTTCCTGGTTGCCGTCATAAACATGCTCGAATGGCCTAAAAAAAAGGAATACTGAGCTTAAAGCTGTAACCTAGTCAAGCTAACTAGTAAAAGGAACTTGGCAAAGTCATTTTACTTCCCTGAATGTTTGCTTATCTGAAAAAACAAATTTGAATGATTCTCTAAATCTCTCCAGCTCTGAAATTATTTGTTTTCCTAATACTTATTCATATGGAATTATTTTCTCTCTCCCCCAACAGTTTACTCCAACCCCCACCAAAAAACAACAATAAAAACAAGAAAACCAAAAAAAAAAAAAAAAAAAAAAAAAAAAAAAAAAAAAAAACAAAACAAGATCAAAAGATACTTAAAAAAGTGATGTAGCAATAGGAATGAATAACAACTTAGCTTCTCAAGGTAGAAAGGAGAAAACACTAGAGATACAGTGATTTTCACAGCCTTTTCAAGTATGTAACGCAGAGTATTTCAGCCCAAGTTCAATCTACTCCTTGAAGGATTTACCACATGTCACTATTACCTCTTCTAAAACGTAAGTTAAAGTCTCTCGTGGAGTTTCTACTTGAAGGCCCTAAACTTCAGCTTATCTGTATCAGTTTTCAGATAAAAAAATATGATCTCTAAAAATCCCTTCCATAATAAACATGTAAGACTCCAACAGAAAAATGAATTTTTAAATTAACAAACTAGTCATACTCTGAGCATCTAACAAAAAAGAAAGCATTCAATTAGAAGTGTGGATTAAATAGGGATTAATGACCTTAAGAGTAAGGAAAATTAGAATATATCATAGGTTGGTGACGATGGACAACTGAGATATCTAAAAAACAATGGTATCACATATTATAAAAAGAAAATTGAAACCAGAATATTAAAAATATCTAAAAACCAAAATTAAGATATTTACAATACCTAAAAATTTGAAACTATATTTTAAAGGGGAAAATAGAAGACTTGCAATATTCTTAGAATACAACAATAAACATGAGAAATCGACATCGTTTGCTTATTTATCTCCCATTCACATTTAATTTTAAATATGGATGGGGGAGGGGGGAGGGGAGTGGGAATTAAGAGGTCACAAAACATCTGTTACTAATAATTCCAGCACAGATGTAGTTGTTACTGCAAAAGCGACGAAGTTGTTCCCAGGCTGCCATACTACAAGGTCTCCTACCAACAGCCATAGTTTATACTCAAAGTCCATGTATCAAGTCTCAATAAATACATAAAGTTGATTATGAAGAGAATTGTCGATATGGACAGATACATGCCATCCCTATAAATATAGTAGGCATGTATTAAATAACAGGAAGATGTTTGAAGAAATAAATGAGATAAAGATAACTTTTAAGAGAATGAAAAAATAATAACATTTCATAGCTATAATACAAGTGTAGACTTACACTTGGCTGTTTCTGCTTTACCTTTTGGAATCTTTCAATTTGTCTACATCTAAATAATATACTTCAAAATGTTTTAACAAAATTAATGAACTGAGTTCTAAATATTAAAATTTTTTCTCTGAAAACAATCGTAAGGGAGATTTTGCTTATTAGAGAACACTGTTATGTTTAAGTGCTACAGAATCTTTTCAAGCAACCCAGTTCCATGTTAACAAGCAGTATAACCCACCATCAAGGTTAAAAATCTAGACATGCTCATATACACCACACTGAAAATTTTTATTAGTTAAAATTGATGTCCTAAGAATGCTTCCTCTAAGAATACAATTCTGTAAACACTATCCCATCCAAAGCAAAGATTATTTCCTAAAGCAAAGCATGTATAATAGATTACATTTTAATTGAGGTTACTAAAAACTTGTTTTATTAGGTGTATATCCATTAATTTTCTTTCAATTTACATCTAGTTTAATGATATTTTACTAATAATATGTACAAAATATAGCCTTCTAAAAAGTGTTTGTAAAAATATTTTATTTCCTAGCCATGGTACTTTTCTAGTTTAAGATTTTTAAAATTTTCTTTCAACAATGAACTTTTATTCTAGCTTCTATCTCTACTGGAGAGGAACAGACATTTCCCCACGAATTAGTGATCATGCTGCAAACATTAAGAAGCCTTTTCCAATCCCATATACCATTCTACAATTTCATCAAGTCCTCTAACCTTTCATTACACTTTTACATATTAATGCATATCTTCTTCCAACATCTACATGATTTTTCTTCCTCTCTACTACAATTCAATACAGGTAGTTGTGAGTAGTTAACAATATAATTCCACATGATGTTGCATCTGTGTTTACATATGGCTCTAATCACATGCTAAAAAGTAATTTATACAGGGGAAAGCAAAAAAGGAGAAAAAAAACAAAAACCCAATTATGGGAAATGATTATGTTATTTTTAAAGTATCATTTCCAATTTGATAGAACTTTCTCACTTCTCGCCATATGCTTCGAAGCAACTAAAATTGCAAACAGAGGGTACAAACTTTCAAAAATACTATAGAAAGAAAAAATAATGAAATATTCCATATGCTTTTACGTAAAGCTCATCTTAACAAATGACTGATGCTTTTCCATTTATAAGATACTTTAAGTTTTGCTTCATGCCACAATCATATATGTTATGGCTTTGTGGTAAATTTCTCCAGTTCACAAAAGTAGTAAGTGAATCGCCTACTTACTACTGAGCTCTAGGAATTAAGTGAACACCAAATTCAAGAAACATCTGTCAGGAAGTGTAAAACTGTATTTATATGTACACACACACACTCTTGAAAAACCATGACACCCTAAAATGAGAAATTCACACAGGCTTACCTGGTAATTCAGGTAAGTCCTACTTAATTCAAGAGAAACAGTATTACTATTGCATTATGATACTGCTGTTGGTGCATTTATAGAAACACCATTAAAAATAATTAGAGAAATAAATATTTCTAACATTTGACCTAACAAAAGGCTTCCAAAAGTTTACAGTTATATTAATGTAATTATATGGACACACAACAAAAATATATTATTAAATACATCAAGTCTCATGCAATTATTTATATGTGAAAGTTATAATACCAACTTACACAGTATGAAAAGAATTCATGAATACAAACATACAATAATTATCAAACTACAGACACTTTTTTGCTCCATTTAAAACATCAAAACAAACTTGTATTTCTTAATTTACAATTGATAAATATAAAATTTATACACTACCTAATTCTGATTCTTAACTAGAAGGGAAAGGAAAAAATAAAATCTAAAAATCACTAACATCTGAGTGACTGCTGGTTAAAACCTTCTTTAGTTGTTGTCTGCCCAACCCATGTATAGTTTAAGTTTACATAAGTTACGGGAACATAATTAGACAGAATTAACAATCAATTAATTGCATTTTTTCTTAACCATATTTAAGTTTGCATCTTTTAAACACCTAAAATACATGTTTTCAGGGAATCTTACAATGAATAAAAAAGGTTAAAAAGTATAGTAAATATGCAAGATAAATACGGGCCAATCATTACATATTCTTTTCCAAACCTAACAACATATAAACAAACTTAAAAAAAAAAAAGCAGCAATACAACTGGTCTAAAGCAAGACTAAATTGATAGCAATATCAATCTCAGTATTTAAAAAGCTCAAATTTATAAAATTGTTCAAGTTAAAACACTTCTACTTCTTTCCATCGTAGCAGATTAGAAAATGCTTATGCCTAATTCACCCAGGGCTAGTTTTAAGTAACACTAAGACCCAGAATTACACCAAAGGTCCCTATTAATGCAGAGGTCCCAATCAACAGGAGATAGAGAGACTTATGGTGTTACTACACCAATAATCATTTTTGTTAGCATCCTCTACTGGTGGTTTCCAAAGACAGCAAGTGGAAATGGTGCAAATGACAGAAAAATATGTACCTGCTATTCCATTTAAAGTGAATTAATCAGCATATGGTCATTAGTAGCTAGAGCACATTTCTCTCCCCCTCTCCAAAATGCATACGTACTTACATATGAAAACCACACAGAGTAGAAGTGGAAAATTAGAAGACATATTTTTAAAATACAACAAAGCATTGCATTACAAAAGGTAAAAATCGATTTTACGCAATTCTAATGCCACTCCTTCACAGATGACTAACATCATCACCATAAAGTTACTACCTAATGTTTGATGTTTTAGCCAAGCCTTGCTCAATTGGTTTACCCGTCAAGTTACATTACTTGATTCTCCCATTAATATACTACCCTGCAGGTATATTCTAGAAAGGAAATTAAAATGTTTTACTGGAGGCTTAGCAGTAAAATCTGCATATCTTATTTCCAAATGAACAAAAAAATTATTTACATATAAATAACAATATAAAGTATCTCTATGACTATCGCCCACTGTACACATCATTTATTCCCCCATTAAAAAGATTTAAGAGTTAACATTTTTCATGCAATTCTCTCCAATAAACAACTGCAACTTAAATATGACTGCGTTGCTAAGAAATATTAACCAGCACCTATTCTGAGGTTTCACAACACAATGGCATATAACTTCATTTTTAATTTGCAAATTATAACGCTTAATCAAATAGCAGGGCTGTAATCATCGGCAATGGATGAAATGCATTTGAGAACAAAAAGAAATACAAGGACAGAGCCAAAAGTGATGAAAATGGAAGATACCTGTAGTAGTACGGTGCTATCTTAAACACCTTTTGTTTTCGGAGAGTAATGCATACTGCAGACAAGACATTTTGTGCTAAACAGCCCAAATCTGTTTTTCTAATATTAAACACAAAGGAAAAACACTGACAGCAAGCGTGGTAAATAAATCCCTCCCTTGAGAATGAAAGCAGCAGACAGGAGGGGGCTGACATACATGCAGGAGAAAACTAAACACCATCTTTTTTCTACCTGCACAAGTTGCCATTTGCTGCAGCGATCGAGAACCTCTTTTTCCTGTTGATTTCAAGTACCTTTCAGGATAGCTTTTTTCCCCTTAAGTCATCTGTTGATATGCCTTATGAGTGTAATATTCATATCACAGGATCTTTAGGAGAAAAATCCATTCTTTCCTGTTCAGGTAAACATGTTTACAGCAGCTGCACAGACGCTGGGTGGTTCAGACTCACATGTCACACACATGTCGTCAGCAACAAGAAAAGCCCCTTTCTCTGGCGATGAACATTTTAAATAAGGTAAAAAGCGAGCAGCCCTTTCCGAACCAACTTACCTTTCATAAAGCCACATCAGCAACAGTGGCAACAGCTCAATATAGCACACTATTTGACGCTAAAACAGGAAATTAAAATTGCAATAACCTATGCTCCGCTCCTTGCTGTAACAAGTCATCTCTCCACAATGACGATACCAAATACTAGTTATCAATCATAACTAACAGACGTCTTTAAAACGCAAATGTTTATTTTAATAACTAAAATCATTCATGAAAGCAGTGATTTTAATGTCGGCTCAAATATATTAAAAATATTTTTACGATTGGAAGGAAACATCTTGAAACAGCTTAAAATCTTCGTATCTGCTTCTAGACAGGAAATCCCACACAAAATCTAAAATTGCCAGGAAAGGTTACAAAACCTCGCGTTTCGCATCCCAGAGGGGAGGGAGAAAGGGAGCCTGGAGGGGGTGGGGCGGGGGGAGCGCGAGAGAGTTTTTACTTAAACACGTATTTCCTCATTTTCTGGAAGAAACTGCGATCCCATTATAGGCGCATTTATTTCCCTACAGTTAAAAACTCGTTTTAAAAATAACGTAGGAACCAAAACGAGCCCCTCGGTCCGAAATGTACATGTAATTCCTTATATAGACTCGGCTGCAGCCAGCGGCAGGGCCGTTGCCGCCCATTATTATACAAACAGGTACCGGGCCGGCGCGGGCGGGGTACCTCGCCCCGCGCTCCCGCCGCCCCCGGGCGGAGAAGTCTCGCCCCTCTCGCCACAGGAACTGTCCAGACAATAACAATCAGCAGACATTTCGCTGCTGAACAAGAGGGAGAGAAAGCACAGAATCGCCCCCAAGATAAGCAGAAATACAATCAACTTACAACGTCTCTCCAAACTGGAAAAGGCGACTGTGCAACAACAACCACATGTTCGGGTCTCGCTCTCTCTTGCTGTCTCTCTCTTTCTCTTATTTATTTTTTTTAACTCTCACGCCAGGCAGAGGGGTGTGTATTGCCCCGGCACATCAGCACAAATCAATAAACACTGCAGCTGCTGCGAGAGCAGCAGACCCGTGCGTCCGTCGGTCCGTCTGCCCCCTCCCCCACCCTCCTTCCACCCGAGACCGAGAGCGCCATCCAAGCTCCATTATCCGGCTTCAGCGCTCCGTGTGTCCGGCCCAGGTAACAACTTCCCCAAAAACCGAAAGAGAAAAATGAGAGGCGTAAGCAAAGAACCCCATCCCAGCGCGGAGAAGGAGTCTCCCCCGGGGAGGGGGGATCTGTCTGTGGTGCTTCCCTGTCTCTAAGACCAGGTAACAACTCCACAAACACACCCGCTGCCCAGCTCGCCGCCATCCACAGATCTCCCACAGCAGCAAGTAGGTGCCCGCTCCTGCCCCGTCTCCCCTGCCGCCCCGCCAGCTCCCCGTGGACCTCACTCGCGGGGCTCGCCTGGGCGTCCCCAGCCGGGGGCCCAGGGCACAGTGGCCGGAGGCGCGGGGGAGGAGGGGCGCTTAGGGACCCGCGCCTCCGCTCCGCTAATCCCCATTCCGCGAGCGCGCCTCGCCGGCCGGTCACAACTTTACCGCCGCCGGCCGAGCCCGGTCCGCCAGCGGCGCGCACCGCCGGCGCCCGCGCACACGCGCGCACGGACGACACGCAGCCCGCGGCCGCCGCGTCCCGCCGCGCGCCCGCAGCCCGGCCCGGCCCGAGCCGCGGGGCCCGAGCGACGGCGCTGGCCGGGGCCGCGGCGCGCGGAAGCCACTTTGCACGGTCAGCGCCGGCCACAAGTTTGTTCCTCGGCTCCTGGGGGCCTCCGCGCTGAGGGAGAATTACGCGGAGGGGGCTGAGAGGAGGGGGAGAGGGGAGGCGCCGAGGGGCAAAAGAGTGGGGAAAAGTGCGAAAAGAAGCAACAGCCGCTCCACCCGGGACCAGAAAAGTGGCCGGCCGCGTCCCGGCCGCCCGCCCTGCGCCGGGGATGCGGCGGCTAACGGTCCAAGGAGGCGGCAGGGGCGGCAGGAGCCGCTAGGCGGAGAGAGACCAGGTAAGAGACATAACGGTTCAGGGAGAGCGAGCGGCCGCGGCGCGGCTCCGGCAGCGGCAGCAGCGGAGGGGGGCAGAGAGCACTACTTTCTACTTTCCCACTCCACTTTGCCCGTCCCTGCCCCGGCCGCCCCCAGCCCGGCTCGCCCCCCTCACCCCCGGGGGCGCCCCGGCTGCCCGGCTCCCCCTGACTCCGCCGCTCCCCGGTCCCCTCCGCCACTCACCGTTATTGCGCCGCGGGTTCGCCTGCTTTCTGCGCTTACACCTGGGGCCATCCGCCATGATCCTCTCGCTTGTGTCTAAATGCTCGAGTCACCTCCTCCCCCTCCCTCCCCCTTCCCCCCCACCCCTCCGCCTCCACCCCTCCCCCCTCCCCACCGCACCTGGTTTACGACACTCGCGGCTTTACGACATCACCTTCCTTACACCTAGAGCCGCTCGCTCTACGGCCGGAACCTTGTTGCTAGGGAGAGGACGGTTTGCGGCAACCGTAGAAGCAGCTGAGTTTGAATTGAGGGGAGAGGGAAAAGTTTCCCTCAGGTGTCGTGGGATGGGGGAGGGGGCCGTTGGGAAACTGTGGGGACGTGGTCAGAAGGGCGGCAGGCAGTCGGAGTGAGAAAGGTAAAATAGGAGGCTCAGCGGCGTTTTGCTTGTGAACTGGCCACACCCGCCGCGGCTGCCTGGGGCACGGTCGGGTCTGGCTGATTGCTCTCAGGACCCTGTGCCCTCAGAGCTGCCCCTCGCAGTGACCGGAGCAACCTGTCCTCCCGCTTGGTCGAGGTTGGGTTCCGCTCCCACACAGCGTGTGTTCTGTCAGCGCATCCTGGGGCGCGGGAGAGGGTCGTGTTCCGGGCTACCCGGGGAGTTCCCGAGAGTAGAGGGAGGGCGGGTTCGGGGAGCGGTAGGGACTGATTTGGGAAGCTCGGCCTCTGACGGCGAGGACACGCGGCGTCACGGAAGAGGCTACCTGACGCCGCAGTTCTGACTCCCTTCCCTTACGCGGACGCACGGTTTTCCCCCAAGCGAACCGGGATGGGAAGTGACTTCAATTAGATAGAACTTCAGCTGGACCGAAAGAGAGGCGAGAAGTTCCGCTTGCAGGCAACACCGGCGGTAAAGCGGAATGAGTAATACCCACACGGCCCCTGTCTCACTTCCTCATCCGCACCAGGCTCTCACCTGCTGTCACCTCGGCCTCCCCCGCCCCGCCGCGGTGCTCTGGGCCCTCCTCCCTGCTTCCCCTTAGAGTAGACGGACGAGATGGGAGGCGCTGAGACATAGAGTTAAGGTACTAACAGGCCATGATTTACTACCCAAATGGGCAGTTGATCGCTGAATAGGACCTTAAGGCGAGAAACAACGGCAGACAAACGTGGTCTTTGAAATTGATAGATTGCTGATCTTATCTCAAGTCTCTGACTTTATACAAGTTTGGGGATTTCTGAAAGACCATATAGATAACACTACAAATAGTGAGCAAGTCAAGTCTTCAGTATTCAGTAGGATTTAGCTTTCCCTTCCTCCCCTCCCTCCAGCCCGTTCAGATGAGGACATGTCTTTGGTACCAGTTTTATAGAATAAATGTGCTGTATTTCAAATAACTTAGTTGTAAATTAACAATGTAAAAGTTACTGATAGAGAAATGGAGAAAACTGAAGTGTGACATAGAGTATTAGAAATAGCACAGTAAAGTCGCCCAGCACAGTGCTGTCACATAGTAGGTGATCAATAAATTTGTCTATAATTTTAGCCATACCTATGGCAAGATTATTATAATAAAATCATCTTTTAAAAACTCTAGAATTTTAGAAGACCCATTAATAATGTCTTCAAACCTTTCAACTGAAATAAATTTACATCTGAAGTCTGGTAATTTAAAATTAGAAACTTTAATCCTGAATATAGATGAAAATTTTCTCTTCCACATATTCTTTGGCATTTTGAGAAGTGAATGCATTATTTATTAGTGCATGAAATGTGACTGTAAATATTCTTTGCTATACATTATGTCTATATATCTACTCATCCTCAATGCCAAAACTAGAATCATTACTCTTAATGATCATTTTAAGTACAGGCAGTCCTCAATTTCCTTAACGCCATGTTAACTGAACTTGTGTATGTCAGAACCAGAACCATGCCCATGTTTTGCTTGGTTCAAGCAGTAATTTTTTCCTGCCTCCTAAAAGCTGTACAGTGTTCTTCAATTGCCTTCTGAATCCAGCGATTCCTCCCACCACACACAACTTTTTTATAGCTACCCTAATTTCCAGTCAAAAGGGGGGGAAAATACTTTCTAAGTAGAAAGTGTGTGGTTTTACCTACTCTTAAACTTAGGAAGTATTTCTCATGTCCTCTTCTCTTTCTGAAGTGTCGGTCCTATTAAGCTTCCTTCAATATTCAGCCTCACCTTAAAATCAAAGAGACAAAGGGACAAGTAGGTAGTTATTGTCTTCCTTACTTTCATGGTTACCGGTTTAGTTAGCTTGGGCTAGACTTTTTTTGTTGTTCATTTCTGTGCCCTCAGAACCTAGTGGAGTACCTAGTTACATAGTAGATGCTCAGTAGGGAAATATTTCTTAAATTAATATTCTTGACCTTTCCTATATAAACTGAAAATTGTTTGTCTGCCTTCATCACATTAGTTGTTAGGAACAGTTGAAATCATGGATGTAAAAGCTGATTACTGTCATTTATATCCTGCCTTATTTTGAAACTAATTGATCTTGATTTTAGTGTCTTCATAATGGTTTTCCCCAAATGATTAACTGTGCTCACTCCCGTTTTAAATATGCATTGGTAATATTATTGATACCCTAAATCCTCTATAATACAAAATTTCCGTTTTTTAAAATCCTGGAATAATGATATATATTACAAATTGAATATTTTATTAATACATTTTGTTCACTGTAACATTCCCAAAATTGTTGAAATCTAGACTGAAAAGAAAGCAGACAACAGTATATCTCGGAATAAATTGCTATTTTATGCATATGTGATGGTTGCTCCTTATCTCTTAAATGTAACTAAAGAATTGGAAAAAATCTTTAGAATAAATTTAGAAAAGGAAGAGCTTTATTAAAATTTAGCTTTATTTAAAATTTTAGGTTCATTTAAATCAACCATGGTCAGGATACTAGTAAGAGTTTAACATGTATCTTATATCATTAATTTTAGTTATTATAGTGTCATTATACAATATATATTCAATATACTCCTAATTTAAGTGTAAATGAAATGTTAATATTCTGCTTCTAGTGTGCACTGGGATTGCATGTGCTGAAAGAGGTATTCTGGTAAAAATGAATTAATACAATATTTTTTAAATTTATAGGGAAAATGTAAATGGGAAGAGTATTCAATACTGAGGTTTTTTTCCTATAAATTTTTCATAAACCCTTTGCACCTGCTGTTTGCTTTCCATGTACAATTCATGTATAAGTTAGGATAAAATTTGACATAAAATTATTTTGAATTTAAAATGTAGATATTTCATGGTGTTCTATATCGAGCATATTATTTTCACATACCTCACTTCCTGAACACATTTGCAAAGTATAACTTTTAATATGATTCTATAATCTTCATCCAAGTAAGAAGTTGGTTATTTTCATTGAAAGATAACATCAACTGCATCAACTAAATTAATTACATTACCATGTAATTTTAATCTTAGAGCTTTGAAAGCAAAAGAATGAATTTGACACAGGTTATCCATCAAAGTACAGAATTTAGAAATCCCCTAATGTTGCCCCTCAATCCTTAGCTCAATAGTGACTCTGGACATGGGGTTCACAGTGAGACAAAAGAGGGCAATGGTGGTTTAACTGATGCAGTTTGACCAAATTCTACAGTTGCTGAGTCAGGAAGGAAACATGACTGCTGAGTGATCCAGAACCAACAGCTGCCTTTGGGACCCACACCAGTTTTTCTAATAAAGTCTCCCAGGAGGTAATAATAGGGACAAATGTTTTCCCTGAACCTCCCTGTGGTTTTATTATATATTACACCATAAAATGGTTTTTCCCTCTGGGGAATAAGGCTCCTATTTTTAATATAAGTCAATGAAATGTTAACACACGTAGCTTCTTATTTCGGGGGTATTTTATCAGGACCATGTCTAGTACAGAGAGATGTAAGTATAAATGAATGTAGAAAAAGATGTTTGAAGGGTGTTAATGAACATCCAAAAACTAATCTTTCCATAAAATCACAGCAATTAATATGATTGTTTGCAAAGGCTGCCTTCATGGAAGATAGTTTCTATTACTGATATCCATTAGAACATCAATAACATTTTTTTGTATGCTTGACAACTATAGGTAAATTAAAGAGCTACATGCATATTCTGGATTTGAGTGAATTTTAAGTAATTTACCACATCAGAGATCTGATACCTGGTTTCTACTGCTGTTTTTTTTCCCTCTTTTGTCTCCATGTATGTCTTTTCACTGGCATCTTGACTTTTTTTTATTTTATTTTTTTTAGTAACCGACTGGTTCTGTGCAGAGTATAACTATTTCATTGACCCATAATCCACAGATCCTCAGTTACAGTCACTGCCACTTTTCATTCCTTGGAGTATATTTATTTAAAATACTTGCAGTCAGTAACAGGTTTTCAGTGTCCCCCAATTGTCTTAAGCTCACATGAAAAACTTGACAATAAGAAACATCCTATGGTCAAATACATCCACAACTTTAAGATCCTTGGTCAGATCCTTCTCGTTCCTTCTTATGTCTCTATTTCTAGCTCACTCTCTTTATCCTAATTACATAAATAGATCACAGATTCTGCCCCTCTCCGCTGGTTTATGTTTTAATCATTCTCTTCATCTTTATTTGTGCCAGGTCTAATACAGATCTGTTTGGATCAATTCCTTTCTCTCTTTGTTCAAAGTTTTGTGAGTCATCCCAACTCTGTAAAATGCTTTGATTTTTCATATTCTGGTTTTTCTCTGTCCCTTAACGTCCATTCTCTGCTTTTCTATGTTCTTAGAGGCTGATTTTTATGGACCACAACACCCAGGCTCCTTTGCTTCTGGTTTCTGTTTGGCTTCAGCCAATTTGGAGGCCTTGGCAAATGATCACAGGAAGGAAATAGAGAGAGGTCAGGATATTTATTTCACCTTCCCCCACAGTCCCTCCTGCCTGTTTGTGGCTTTTGGCAGTAGCTTCATTCCTCTACCTAGGGCCATGGTTCTAGTCATACAACCCTGTCTCATGGTGACAGGTCTTGGCAAGTTCCAGAAACTGCTTCCCTTTGTCCCTTCAGGCCTAGGGATGGCAATGGTGTCCTCATGCTGCAAGTCCTTGGAGACTTTATCCCGTATTGGTTCCCCTAAAGCCTGCCCACATCTCTGTAAAGAGTCTCTTAATCAAACTCTCTTCAATTTACCCTTTGAGTGTGCCATTTGTTTCCTGCCAGGCCCCACAGTACTACACATAGAGAATGTATTTAACCTTTGTCAATCAAGAATTCTATTTCTGTTGATCACAACACTGAAGTTTGTAAAGATACAAATATCTTAGGTCATTCATTGGCTAAGTATATACTTATGTTGTACTGTGTGTACATGCAAAATCTGGCAAATACTTAGAAATATGCCAGAGTCTATTACATAATAATTATTCAATAACTATTTGTAGAATGAAGGCCCCTGTGCTAATGATGTAAAATCTAGGAGAGACTACTTTTATATACTTAAAACATGGAGGGGAAAAGAAACTCATATACCACAGTATTAAGGTGGAGATAGCTGGTTGTCCCCTATATGTTTCTTCTTCTTAATAATGGAACCCTCCCCTCATACCCATGGCCTCTTGAATGGTCTTTGCATGTATCTAGGTGCTACTGTGCTACTCAGTTCTGGCCAGTGAGATAAGTGGAGGCAATGTATGCAATGTTGAGGAAGTCTGTCTTTCAAAAGCAAGTGGTTCACCATTCTTTCTCTTCTTTCTGGTTGGAATCAGAACTGCTAGCTAGAGCTCCTTAAAATTAGGAAAGGTAGAGCAACAAGATTGAAGGTGCCAGAGTCCTTCACACACTAGAATAACATAACTAGCCCTGGACTTCTTACCTCCAGATCTCTTTTATGGAGAGAGAAATAAACAAATCTTCTTTAAGCCACCATTATCTTAGATTTTCTGTTGTAGGCAGCCAAAGTTAATCCTGTTTGATATAGGTATGTATATGAGTTTCTTAATGTTACTGCAAAAAATCATCACAAACTTAGTGGCTTAAAATAACACAAATATATTATCTTACAGTTCTTGAAGTCAGAAATCCAAAATGGAGCTCACCTGGCTAACCTCGAGGTTTTGGTAGGATTAGATTCCTCCAGAAGGCTCGGGGGTGGGGGGGATCTTTCTTTGCCTTTTCCAGCTTCTAGGGGCCACCCACATTCCTTGGCTCATGGACCCTTCCTCCATCTTCAAAGCTAGCAACATTGGGCAGAGTCCTTCTCATGCTGTCAGCTCACTAGTTCTTTATATTTCTGCCAACCCTTTCTGTTTTTAAGGGCATTTGTGATTAAATTAGGTCCACCCAGATAATTCAAGATATCTCCCTATTTCAAGATCAGCTGATCAAAAAGCTTAATTCCATCTGCAACCTCAATTCCCACATAACATATTCACGGGTTCTGGGGATTAGGACTTAGACCTCTTTGGAGGCCACTATTCTGCCTACCAAAGTATGCAGGCTCTAAGTTTCATGATTGATAAATGTTTTTATTGATTTATTTGTTCATCTTTAATTTATAAACAGCTTTAACATGGTAATTGGTCATTGCTTTTTATGTAACATTTAGCATTGTGCCACATAGTTTTAATAATTATTCATTAGTTCATTTGTTCAATTCCTATTCTTATAGTATGTGACAGATTCTATGTGACAGATGCTGTGTGGGGCTATAAATGTTTCATATCCTTTTTGACCTCAAGAAGTGCAGAAAGATGGAGTGCCTGGGTGGCTCAGTTGTTAAGCGTCTGCCTTTGGCTCAGGTCATGATCCCAGGGGCCTCGGATCGAGCGCCACATCGGGCTCCCTGCTCAGCAGGGAGCCTGCTTCTCCCTCTCCCTCTGCCCCTGCTTGTGTTCCTTCTCTCGCTGTCTTTCTCTCTGTCAAATAAATAAAATCTTTAAAAAAAAAAAAGTGCGGAAAGAAACATTGACAAAGAGACTGTTAAATAAATGTCCAGGAGATACAGTATACGTAGGAGAGACATCTAAACTAACCTGAAATCAAGGAAGTCTTTCTTGGAGAAGTGATAGAATTTGTCAGGAAAATGAGGGAAGGATGTTAAAGGCAGAAGTTACAGCATACGCAGACCCCTCCAGATGAAGGTACAGTGTTTTGGGGGCAGAGGATCCAAGAGAATAAGAGCATCAAAAGGAGTACCTATTCCAGATGAGGCTGAAGAAGTGGGTAAACAGGAACCAGATCACAAAGATCCTATCCAGGATTGGGGACCTTGTAATGAAAGCAATTGTAATCCATGAAAGGGTTTTTAAAAAGTCAAGAGTGTCCACATTATACAGGTATTCTGATGGTGGGGAGATAGCAAGAGGAGCAGAAGAAAAGTGAGCAGAACAGCAGTCATCAAGGGAACTTTAATAAAAGGTTTTTTTCCTCTTGAATAATCATTTATAAAGGAAGAACTCCACAACTAAGAGCCATACAAACACAAGATGCGGCTACCCAAATGAAGCACCGATGAAGAATAATGTGTTCAGGTTATGTTAACAGTATAGTACTATTGTCAAATCTTAATATAAACCATAGTTAATATTTCGATGTTTATAACAATAATAGTTTCAGGTTGGACATTCTTGTAGTGGTCTTTCCAACTCCTAAAACTGTCTTACTACATGCCAGGCCCTCAAAATTATATGATAAGTGAACGAATATTTTAAAAGTCTCCAATGTATCTTTTAATACTATTTTTCTTTTTATTATGTTTACGACAGCCTAATGCACTAAAGTTAACATCCTCTCCATTCAGATTCTGTCTTCCAAATTACCTTCTATATTTCCAAGAAGGCAGACTTGTTTTCTTTTCCTGGATTTCAAATTATCTCAGCACTTCTCCAATTGTGTCAGAAATCTTGGGAATTAGACAACCTGCCTCACATAGCTAGTAATTTCCTGACATCCTTCAGAGTGCCTCGTACACACCACAGTTGTAGCATTTACCACTTTTACTATGTTTTACATCTGTCTTCTCTCCTAGCATGCAATTTTTATCTTTGTATTTCTAATACCAAAAGCATTGCCTGTCAAACAGGAAGCAGACTCAGTAACTATGGAAAAGAGCAAAAGTTCCTGCCGTTTGTGAATGATTCTGGCACAGGAGCTTTTGTGAAGAGCAAACGAGATCTTGTAGGTGAAGTGTTTTACATGGTGCCTGGCACATGGTAAACAGTAAACAGTAGGTAATACAGCAAAAGCAAATTCTTAGACAAAGATCAGAGCCAGATATTTGGAGCATAACCCACACCATGCCTTTCTGTTCAACAAGGCTAAGAGATAATTTTTATCCCCAAAAATGTCACTTCAGGCATAGGTGGAATGATTCTAATTAAAGGGCAAAAAGAAGAGATGACATTAACATGTTGTTTGTTTAGCATTAGTTGGAATATTTGTCATATCATCTAGAAATACTGTTAGCTTCCATTAACTATTACCTAAGGAGTTGTCTGCACAATAAGTGAACTTACTACCCAAGGATAAATAACACTATTTGCAATGTAATTAGATGGCAATAGCACTTTTTAAAGATACAAGTTAAAGATTATTGAAAGAAATATAAAAGCTGCCTTAGTTTTATTTCTTGGTTCGTGTGTAACAGACACCAGTTCAAACAGACCCAAGGAAAAAAAATATAGAAATTTATAATAAGTATATAAGTTTATGATTTTTTTTCATAGAATCCAAGAGTAAGAGAACAATCAGGTCTCATAGGTAAAGAGTTGGAACACCTTTCGATAGATAGGAACACCTCTCCATCTCTTACCTCTGCATCTCTGCACTTCTGTTTCACTTTTCTTTCAGGAATTAACCACTGCGCACGAAGGTGCTATCAACTCAAAAGACGTATGAAGAGACACTGAAATGTGTCCACTATAAAATTACAGGATACTTAGAGGAAAAGCAATCATCCCTATTTCTACCCCAATACTAGTTTTATTCAGACTTTTTTCACATGTATAGTTTATATAGTTACAATGATGCCTAGTTTTTTCCATATACATACGAGAACTACATGTAATTTAGTATGCCTTTTCACTTAACATATCACACACCTTTTCCTATATAGGCACATAACCTTATACTTAAATTTTTTACTTGACTATAACATTCCTCGAATTGGTATACTATAATTTACTAAACCAGTTACATATTATTGAACGTTTGAATCACTTACATTTTTTGTTTTATGAATGATGAGCACTGTTGTATGGTTTTTGTTTGTTTTTTTGATCATTTCCTGGGAAAATAGTCTCAGAACTGGAATTAGTCAATGGGAATAAATATGGTTGTATCTTTTTAAGCCTATTGTCAGCTTACTTTTGAAAAGAATGGTTCCAATATATGATGCCACTGAAAATACATGAGTTTGTCTCACCATGATTAAAAATTTTTAGAAATTGGTAGCTTATTTTCCAGAGTGGATGAACTAGTTTGCAGTCCCACAGTATGGAGGTTCCTCAAAAAGTTAAAAATAGAGGGGCACCTGGGTGGCTCAGTTGTTAGACTTCTGCCTTCAGCTGAAGGCATGATCCCGGAGTCCTGGGATGGAGCCCTGCATTGGGCTCCTCCATGGGGAGCCTGCTTCTTCCTCTCCCACTCCCGCTGCCTGTGTTCCCTCTCTCTCTGGCTGTCTCTCTCTCTGTCAAATAAATGAATAAAAAATCTTAAAAAAAAAATAGAACTACTCTACAATCCAGCAATTGCACTGCTAAGTATTTACCCAAAGGATACAAAAATACTGATTCTAAGGAATATGTGTACCCCAATGTTTATAGAAGCAATATCAATAATAGCCAAGTTATGGAAAAAGCCCAAATGGCCATTGACTGATGGATGGATAAAGATGTGGGGGAGGGGGTTCAGATACAATGGAATACTACTCAGCCATAAAAAAGAATGAAATCTTGCCATTTGCACGTGGATGGAGCTAAGAGAGTATTATACGAAATGAAGTAAGTCGGTCAGAGAAAGACAAATACCATATGATTTCACTCATATGTGGAATTTAAGAAAACAGATGAATGTAGGGGAAGGGAAAAAAGGCAAACCAGGAAACAGACTCTTAACTATAAAGAACAAACTGAGGCATGCTGGGGGGGAGGTGGAAGGATGGGTTAAATGGGTGATGGCTATTAAGGAGGGCACTTGTGATGAGCACCGAGTGTTATATTTAAGTGATGAATCACTAAATTCTACACCTGAAACTAGAATTTAAATAAAAATTGGAAAAGAAAATTGGTAGTTTATTTACGCTGATTGAAAACATGAATTGCGTAATGGTTTAGAATATGTACACAGGAAAACACCTAAATGTGTAATAAATTCCATACTGGATTAAACCAATAATCATCTCAGCTCTGGATCTTGCAAACCTACTCAAACTCTTCTATGCCTAGTATTGCAAAAAAATCTATATGTGTATTTATTTAAAATACTCTTACTGAAAGAACAGTTTGTATTTCTTTTAGCTTCTAACTAAACTTATTAGTGGATTTTTAAATGTCTAATACTTAGAATTTTTCTAAGTTTCAAATTCTTGCTAGCTCTTATGCAATAATCAATTCACTGCAAGGATTCCTGTTATATGCTAGCAAAAGTTAACCATTTTGGAATTCTTGGGTAAGTGTACTTACTACAAAATAAATTGGAGAGTAATTCAAAGGAATTCCTAGGAATACTATGCAATCATTTAGGAAGGATGAAGCAGCTAATCTGAAAAGCTCTTAAAGATAAAAAGTAAAGTCAGGTGAAAAGGCAAGGTAAAGAACAGTGTGTATAGTTTGCTACTATTTACTACATACACACACACACACACAATTATACACACCCACGCATGTGTAAGTGCATAGATTTTATGTGGGAGGACACATGGTAGTAAAGTTTGCCTCTAGAGTGGAGTTCTGGGGGACTAAAGCACAGGAAAGAGAAACTTACTTTGTACTGAATAGCTTCATATTTTTTGAATTTTGTATTATGAACACATTCAAAACCACGGATAATGGTAATTTTTAATAATGGATACAAAGGGCTAGATGATAATCCTAAAAATTGTTTTGGGCGTAAGGTTATTCACTAAGGGGTGGTTTTTGTAAACTAGAAAGACTGTAGTACTCAAAATTATGATTCCATTATTCATTAGCTCATTTATTCAGTTACTATTCTTGTGCATATTCTATGTGACAAATGCTGTGTGGGGCTATAAATGCTTCATACACTTTCTGACCTCAAGAAGTGCAGAAAGAAACATTGACAAAAAGACTGTTGAATAAATGTCCAGGAGATACAGTATACATAGGAGAGACTTCTAAACTAACCTGGAGTCAGGGAAGTCTTTCTTGGAGAAGTGATAGAATTTATCAGGAAAATGAGGAAAGAATGTTAAAGGCAGAAGTTACAGTGTATGCAGACCCCTCCAGAAGAAAGTACAGTGTTTTGGGGGCAGAGAATCCAATAGAGTAAGAGCATCGAATAAAAGGGATACCTGCCTATTTCAGATGAGGCTGCAGAAGTGGGTAAACAGATGGAATTAAGCTTTTTGATCAGCTGATCTTGAAATAGGGAGATATCTTGAATTATCTCGGTGGACCTAATTTAATCACAAATACCCTTAAAAAAACAGAAGGGGTTGGCAGAAATATAAAGAACTAGTGAGCTGACAGCATGAGAAGGACTCTGCCCAATGTTGCTAGCTTTGAAGATGGAGGAAGGGTCCATGAGCCAAGGAATGTGGGTGGCCCCTAGAAGCTGGAAAAGGCAAAGAAAGATTCCCCCCAGAGCCTTCTGGAGGAATCTAATCCTACCAAAATCTCGAGATTAGCCAGGTGAGACCCACTTTTGACTTTTGACTTCAAGAACTATAAGATAATATATTTGTGTTATTTTAAGCCACTAAGATTTGTTTATTTCTCTCTATATAAAAGTGATTCCATTTAAAGCTGTATGGTAGAGACATAGTCAATTCTTAACCCACCTAACAGACAGCATAGCATGGTCTGACAAAATTACAAATCTCTGTTAGCCAATATTTATACTTTTAATTCATATCCAAACCATACAATTCTGGCCAGTTTTCCATTTTGCTGATTTTCTATGGTAAGTTCCTAATCTCAGGTGGCTTTTCTTGCTCTCCTCTATCAAGATTGCCTTCAACTGGCAAAAGTCACTTAGAGAATGGAAGGATACTTTCAATATTAACAAAAGATGAATGAATGAATGAATGAATGAATGAATGAATGAATGAATGAGATTTTAGAGTACACACTCAACTCATTCCTGTGGGTTTAACCTTGGATAAATCACCTAACTTCTCTGACTCTGTGCCTGAGTCCTTCTCTGCAAAATCAAATCTAATTTCTCTACACACCAGAATTCCCTATGTATTCAATGGTTTTGGTGAGTGTCACATGAGATCATGTATGGGGAAGTTATTTTAAAAGCTGTAAGACCTAGAACTTTGAATTTTTAATGTACAAACCTGCTAGATCAACATAACTCTTCCTAGAGTCAAATACTAATGAGTTTTGAATAATTGGCTCTTTTGTGTGTTGCTACAGTCCCTATGATATTTACTCATTTCAGTAACATAAATTGAGTTGATTATATTTTTTTTACTTCTTCCTCTTGTTCACCCTGTGATGGAGTTAAAATGTCAAAAACAGGTCTGAACTGACCTGGTATATCAAATATTTGGCTATTATGTTAAATCTACCTTGATATAGTTCTGAAAAATATTTGCTTTTTATTTCTTAAAGGTGTTTGCAAAGAACTGGCTTTGGTTTTTATGACCAGTTTTGTCTTTGAAATTATCTACTTAGATTTTGGCCAACTGTCAAACGCAATTGAATTTAATCACATTTTTCTTTCTAAGTTACTTCATAAAGTGTTTTTACAGATCATAAAAATGTCCACAAAGAGCCAAATTATTGTTTTATTCCTACATTTAATATTGTTTATATGGTATGTGTTTAGGTAATTATGTTGTTTTACCTTCAGAAACCATATTTTAATAGTTACAGCTCAGTTTATTCCTAGTTAAAATAGTATGTAAAGCATGCACATTTAGAACCAATGTTATTCAATGTGTTTTGCTATTACAACTAACAATTTACACTATTTTAATGTTGTAAATAGTTGTGGAATCTAGTCATTTTGTGTATGCTGATTTCATTACTGTCATTAAATAAGTATCTTTTTAGTAGCTCAACTTCTTTCCTGAATCTGCCCATTTGATATTGTGCTTTTGATCTATAAAGACACCGATAAATATGTTACTGTTTTTCAAATAATGTCATAATAGTATGAAAAATTTTCTGGCACGTATTTTCATTAGCTAACTGATAACATTTTTAGTAAATGCCAAAAGTAATATATGAATATAAAACATCATATGTTCAGCATAAACTTTATAAATAGCAGAAATGGTTAGTAGAAGAAATTACTCAGATATCTGCTAAAGAAAAAAAAACATTGACTCTATGAGAAAAATATAATTAGGTTTTTGAGATGATTGAATAAATTGATTGTAGTTCTTCCCTATTTTATTTTCTGTGCTTATAGAAGAAAATGCAACCTGATTTTTTCCCCCTGATTACCTAGTTTACTTATATTTTTGTTCTCCCTTGAACTCAAGTTCTTCAGACTTCGGGTATGATATGGGCATACATCAAACTACTAAAATCCACTTTTGGTGGTTGAGGTTGGTTTTAAATCATGTCCTTGTTGCATGTGCTCTCCTTCCAGTGCTAGACAGCATCAGACAAACCAAAAGACTATCAAGCCGACAAAAGCATTTGATGCAAAGAATTTGACAACCCATTAGCTAGAAAACCGTCACCTGAATAATTCAAAATCGATTGAAGCTTTTCCCCCATATATAAAATTGTTCTGTAGTTCCCATTCATTTTTGCATTTCTCCTTTGTATAGCCTTGGGAAACATAGATCAGTGATGTAGCAGCAAAAGACATCATGATACCAAATAGGAAATGAGGACTTGGAAGATGCTTTGGACCTCTTAATTTTCAGGCCACTTGATAGCAGATACAGTTCATTACACAGGAAAATTGCTTGATCTTGGGAAAAGAGGGTGCTGGAGGTGAGGGAAAATGAGTTAGTCACCAATACGGTTCACCTTGCAATTCAGTCATTTAGATCTAACTAGAGAATGATTGCTGCCATGTTCCAGATAAAGAATGAAAGCTCTTCTCACAATAAAATGGTGAATCACATATCCTCTGTTTAGATTCTAGAATAAAAAACAAGTAAAAGGAAGGATATAGCCTATGTAAGTTTATACACACCAATGTTAATAGAGAATGTACTATTTGTAGAGCCTTTATAATCTATATATGGTTTTATTTGAGCTTTATTATGGCATTAATAGATATTATTTCCATCTCCTATGTATAAGACAGATTCGGAGGCTGCAGTCACCCAGTTCATATAATTTAGACTAGGACTCAAATTCAGATAGCTACAAATTATGTGTAAATTCTGCTGTACTCAATAAACATAAAATATCCAGGGCTGTACGAAGACAAGATTCTAAAACATAAAACTTTATTCTAAAGCATTAAATTAATATTCAGAAAAAGAATTATGAACAGAAATATTTTAGTGAATATTTTCTTATATGTTCAGTATTTCTATTTTCTCATACAAAACTTTGAATGGTATATAATTCTTCCTATACTCCATTTTCTCTGTTTCATGAACATAAAACACCCCGTTTCAGATCTTTTTCCTTCCTTCCCACTCCCATCTGCCTTTTAATCTTCATTGATTCACCTTGTCTCTGACCACCCACCACAAATTTTATCATCTTTATTTCATAATCAGTTGTTTCATATCTTGTCTCTCGTTCCCTATTATAAACTCATTTATGATAGAGACCATGGCTAATACTTCATGTTATAGTGATGAGCATATCTGGAAAAAATCTATTTTAAATATCTTTCATGATAGATAACTACCATCTACGGCTGGTATAAGAAGAGGATCCTGGGATGCCTGGGTGGCTCAGTCGGTTAAGCAGCAGACTCTTGATTTCGGCTTGGATCATGATCTCAGGGTCCTAGAATCGAGCCCTAGGTCAGGTTCCACAATCAGTGGGGAGTCTGCTTGGGGATTTTTCTCTTTTCCTCTCCCTTTCCTTCCCCCCGCTCTCTCGCACACGTGTGCTCACTAAAATAAATCTCTGGGGGGGGGGGTAAAAAAAAAAGGGGGGGGATCCTGATTGAATGCTGATATGGAAAGAGACCACAGTTTTCTTCAGTGTACTTGATAGCCTGAACTTAACCCAGTAGGAAACAAAGGAGCTGAAAAAGTGGTAGCCCTTTTTAAATGAGCTGCCAGGGATTAGCCATTACATTTTAGTACCATTACGAATGGTATTATGAAGTTAGTTTACCTGAGTTCTGAGAGTCAAGGAAGAAAAGATTGATTTTTGGAGTAACACCTTTAACGTGACAAGGCAAAAACAAAAAAGGAACACAGGAGTCAGAAGTTGACATATCCACCCTCCAAAACAACTCAAATTCTGAATTAGAATTTAGTAGCTCTGGAATAGAAAGGAATCTATGTTGTTCATGGATGTGAGGACACATGAAAATACCTCTTTAGAGTTATGGGGACAGAAGAATGTATCTAGAAGACTGAATACCTCTAGTGGGGAAAGCTAAGAGTTGGAAAAAATCTAATACTACATTGATATTAACATTACCCACAAACAAAAAGGTTCTCTTGAAACAATTTTAAAGTTCTTGCATTAATGTAGTATGCGGAGCCAAGAGGCCATGACTATAGTAGTTCCTCCTGGAACAGAATAAATTACCAACCAGATACAACATTAATTTGCAGAACTCTCAGGGTATCTTTCCCTCAATATGCACATTTTAGATTAGCCAATGGAAAAATTAATAAATGGTAGAAATAGAGGTAAGGGGAGGAAATGTTCTTTTAAAGTAACACAAGATGTTCTAGTTGTCACTGGTTTTCATTGAATGAAATATAAGTAGCAGGGCAAGATCTCAAAACGATGTATCACTCATATCATGGCAATCTATTTTTTTCAAAACCAAGACTATAGTCAAAAACAAAGGCCTGCAGAATAGGAAGAAATCTCAGAAGCCTACCAAAAAACAATTTTAAAAGTTAATGTTGTACGCAACTAATGAATCATGGAACTTTACATCAAAAACCAGGGATGTACTGTATGGTGACTAACATAATAAAAAAATATTATTATAATTAAAAAAAGTAAAGTAAAAATTTTAAAGTTAAAAAAAAAGTTTTAAAGCACTTGTGTTTCAGAACCAAGACTGATTCTACAAGAATAAAGATAGTGTTACACAGAAACACACGAGATGTAGTGATTAAGTAATTAAAGAGTGAAATGAAATAAAAAATATATTAACTGTATACCTGAGGAAAATGATAATGATAAAAAGACATGAGAGTTGGGAGAAAATCTAATATCCAAGAAAAAAAACCAGGAAAGAATATAGATAATAATTTTCCACAAAGAAATGTCAACAGAGAAAGAATACTTTTTAAGAATCACTCAAGTTATGGGGCACCTGGGTGGCTCAGTCGGTTAAGTGTCTGCCTATGGCTCAGATCATGATCCCAGGGTCCTCGGATGGAGCCCCGCATTAGTCTCCCTGCTCAATGGGGAGCTGCTTCTCCCTCTGCTTGCCGCTCCCCTTGCTTGTGCTCTCTCTCTGTCAAATGAGTAAATAAAATCTTAAAAAAAAAAAATCAAGTCGTTAACAAAGAACAAAAGAAGTCGGTAGTGAAACAGATTTTTTAAAGGAATTTCTGGATGGAACCAGCTATTGGGTTTAAGGCATAAAAATTATTCTTTCATTGGTGGGGAAGGTCAGTGTGGTAAGATCATTACAGAAAATATTGCTGGATTGTTTTTAAAAAACTGTACGGAACTGTGTGTCTGAGGATGGTAAAACAGTTATAAAATATTAAGCCAAAGATGTCAAAACATACCATTTAATCTTGTAAACCTAGTCTGAAACCAAGGGAGAGTGCCTAATCTTTTTAAAGAGGGACACTTAAGCATTCATTCATTCATTTATTTGACAAATATTTATTGATCTGCTTCTCTGTGCCAGGCACTGTTCTAAGTTCTTGGGGGTACAGTAAGGAAACAGATGGACAAAAATCCCTGCCTAGCAGAACGTATAGTCCAGTAAAATGAGACAAATAACAAATATAATAAATAAGCAAATTATATGTTAGAAGAGGTTTAAGTGCTCTGGAAAAATAGAGAAGATAAGAGTGATTGGAGATGCAGAAAGATCATGGTTGCTCTTTTAAATTACAAAACACAAAATTCCAGGGCTATGTAACAGATTCTCAGAAAGATGCACGTGAGTGTATTGAGGAGGTCAGTGGAGCTAAGCATTAGGATATGTCCAGTAAATGACTGTTTGATTTTAACTACTCAGTAATTCTTGTTTGGTTCACAGCAGGTGTCATAGCAGAAAGTAAGTTGTGGAATTCTCATAAAAGAAATATATAGTTTTTTTATGAGTGCTATAATAAACAAAATCTGTGATGTATCCCATTAATTGAATCCCTAACACCTGTTCTTTTTATTTACCTTACTTTTGTTTTTCATTTGTTAAGTACTATTTCACTACTGTTTTAAAACAAAATAATTGAACATATGTGCACTATTAGTCATAAAACATTTACATTACATTCTTTCCATCATTGTTAATGATAATATAATTTTCTGTGTTTAGTATGTTTAAAAAATAGGAATAATTTCTTTACCACAAATGAATATGCACATCTCATCTGTTTGCACAGGGATTTATTAAGTTAGGGGAAGGGTCTAGCTTCATGTACCTTTTAATAGGTCTTTCAGTTTTATGCAGCAGCATTATCAATGACATGTAAGTTCAAGACCACATGGATATAGGAACTTCTGCCTCCTTTTCTCAACCCTTGAAAGATCATTAGAAATAGGAAACTAATGTATTATTATTAAACTACAATAATAATAATTCAAAGAGCTTTGTGCTCTTTACCACTTAAAATCTCACTTAATCCTCATGATAACATGATGTCAGGAAGATTCTTTGCAGACTGAGGCTCTGAGAGGGTTACTTTACCAAGGTTACTAATTAGTAGGGGTGGGGTGGAGAGCACAATGCATGGGGCTGAGATGAAGCCTCCAGTTCTTTAAAAACCAACATTTAAGCTGTGTTAAGTGACCTGGTTTTGTTGTGAAAACTGGAAAAGTAAAAGAGAGTTCACCAAATCTAGACATTGCATTGTCTAGGTAAATGGTTGTCATTAAATGATAAAGCATCTTTCTTCTTGCTCCACCGTTCTTTCTCTGCCCCAGCCAACAGCTTAGCTCACCTCATCTCCCAGGGCAGAAACAGAACTGTTGTAATCTCCAATAAAGGAACTGACAAAGGATGCACAAAAATTTTACTTGGCTTATTTTTAATGTTACGCTCACTGAGAATATGAACTGTAGAGTTTTTTTTGAGTGAAATAATATCTCTTGTACAGTCATTCTTAATTCAAGATTTTTTTAAGACTGAAAAAAAATCTCAAAATGAGTGTTGTAAAAATTAATATTTCAAAGTCAGCTTTTTACTACATTGCATACAATTTATGGATCAAGCCAAAATTTAAAAATCAAGTTTGTGAAATTTTCCAGTCTCTATACTCATATTATTACAGAGGTAGAAATGCTGAACATTTAGTCTTTTACTGTATATTAGTGTCTAGAACATTAACAGCCATAGGCTTTGCCTCAGGTCTCTCAAGTTGGTCATTAACTAAGCTTGCAAAAGAATAGCCTATCACATTTTGTTTTATGAAACTGACAATAAAAAATTACTGTTCTTGAAATCTAAAGGTTTTTTTCCTTGTTCAAAAATACTCTTAGAGGGAGTTTGTGTGTGCATGCATGTGGACATGCACACATAGGTGTGCATGCATGTGCTCTCTATTAAGGAATTGTTAAGCAAGTTTAATTGCTTGTTGAATAATGGGATGAAGTGTAGCATCCAGCAGAAGTGCCCTACCCCATTTCCAGGTGAAAATCACTGTATCGTTTATCAAGTGTCCCTAAAGACTGAAGTGATTCCCCAGGTAAGGAGATTTAGAATCTCACTTCAGATTTTTACAGATTTATTAAGATAACCTTTTTATTGCTCAGACAGCTTACCACTTTTGCGTTTTTGGATTTTCTTCTGTTTTTCTCTTTAACTTTGACTTATACACTGAAACCCACAGCTTTTCATTTACTCAGGGATGGAAGTTACCTCCTTTCTTCTGCATCCATACTCTCTTCAGTAATACAATGTGCTATTATATTGTTAGACCTAGTGGTTCATTCTTAGTCCTCATATACCTTGTTTGATAAGCAAATCCTCATAGTTGATCCTCTGTCCTCTTTGAAATACTTCCTGCACTTAGCTTTAGGGCACTTGCCTGATTTCCCTAATTCTTCTCAAGCTCTTCCTTTCCATCTTAATTGTTCTCTTCCCAGTCTCTAAATACTAAAATGCCAAGGGTCAGTCCATGGATGTCTTTCCTTCTCAGTCTACATGCCTTCCCTAAGTGATCTTACCGCTTTTCTTGGCTTTAATTCTTATCTACATTCCAGTGGCTCCCAAATAAATATCTCTAGCCTGGACCTAATCCATGAACTTCAGGCTTATTTGGCCTCTCTATTTGGACGGCCAATAGACATTGCAAACTTAACCTGCTCCAAACTGTGCTGCTGGTATCCACCCCCCAATCTGCATCATCTGCAATCTCAACTTCTTATTTCACACAAAAGTAACTCCATCCTTCTAAAGGCTCAGGTGAAAACCTTGGGAGTTAATCATGACTCCCCATTTTCTTAAACTCTGTGTTCATTTTCTCCCCCAGAAAATTCATATCTTCTACTTTAAAAATACATCCAGAATTTGACCACTTTTCATCAGTTTTCTTGTGACTCTCTCCCTCACTGGGTATTCTTATTTCTTCCTTTTGGCTTGCTTCAATAGACCAGCCACAGTTATCCTGACTTTAGTCAGATCATGGTCTTTGCTCAAACTCTCCAATGGCTTCCCTTCTCAATAAATTAAAGCCAAAGTCCTTACAATGGTTTTCAAGGTCTACATGATCTTCCCACACCCAACTCTCCAACCCTACCTCCTACAGTACCCATCCTTCACCCTGTTCAACCACATCTGCCTCCTCAATGTTCCTTGAATATGCTAAGCATGTTTCTGCCCTAGAGAAGGGGTTGGAAACAAGGTCTCTCAGATTCCAAATGCTGTTCCTAAATCTAAATAATTTATATAGAGACTCTCCAGAAATCCGAATCAGAATATTCTCATAGAAACATAGTACCTAAATCATATACTGATTTTTAAATGCCCCTATTAAGAGGAATTCTAAACATATTACTTCATGTTGCTGGGCTATTTCCTAAAATCTAATTTAAACTAATTATGGAACTAAAAAGATGTAACAGAGTTCTGTGATGTATGATGCAGACTATCTAAGCTAAAAGCATCTAAGTAATGCCTGCAAATTTTCACAGTACCTATTAAGTGCTAGCATCTACCTTGACCACACGGGTGTCAAGTCTCATGTTAGGCAGGGATACAGTGGTGAATGAGAGAAACAAAATCCAAGAGAAGGAGAGAGAGAAAATGGAAAAGGCCCATGTGATTTTGCAACAAGGATTATCAAATGCCTTTGTCCAATAGGTAATAAGACATATGACTGTTAAATGAATCTAGGAATGCAAGTCTTACTCAACATTATAATAGCAATTAATGAATTATATTAATAGATTAAAGAAGAAAAATTTTATCTGAGTAGATGCACCAAAAACCATTTGATAAAATTCAACGTTTATTAAAAAAAAAAAAAAAACCCAAAACCTCAAACTAGGAATAGAAGGAAGTTTACTTAATCTGACAAAGACTACCTAAACAAAAACTTAAACATTGTGTTTATTAGTGAACTGGTGAAAACCTTCTCAGTAAGATCTGAGTTTATTAGTGAACTGGTGAAAACCTTCTCAGTAAGATCAGTAATGATGCCCAATATCAGCACGTCTAATCAGTATTATAATATGATGGTCCTGCCCAGTGCAATAGTCAAGAAAAAGAAATGAAACATACAGGATCTGAAAGTAAAACATACTGTTTTTTGTTCACAGATGACATGATTAGGTCAAAGAAAATTCAAAAGAATCTTCAGATAAATTTTTAGAATTAGGGTATTAGCAAGAAGGCTGAGTACGCAATATACAAAAATCAGTTGTATTTCTCCATACCAGCAATAAGTAGGACTTAGAAAAAGAAAAATAAAGACACTATATAGAATAATCTTAGAAAGCACCAAATGCCTAAGAATAAGCTTAATAAAAGCTTAATAAAAAGCTTTTCGTACCCAGACAACCATAAAACATTATCGAAAGCATAGAACACCTTAATAAATATGTATGCATTGGAAAACTTGATATGGTAAAGATGTTCATTCTCCCTAAATTCAACGATTTTGATGTAATGAATATATTCAACCAAACCAGATAAAAACTCCAGGTTTTTATGAAAACTGACAAGCTGATTCTAAAATTTATATGGAAATGCAAAGGACCAAGAATAGCAAAGAATCTTAAAGAAGAAAAAGAAGTATGGAGAAATTCGTTTATCAAATATCATGATTTTTTTATAGAATCGAAGAATTAAGAGTGTGAATTGGCAAAGGGTTTGAGAAGAACACCAACAGACCAGAAAAGAGATTTCAAAACTTTTTCATATACATCTATGGACTCTTGGTTTATGACAGGTGGCATCTTTTCAATAAGTGGTATGAGTCAACTGGCTATCCATATGATAAAAGATGAAACAGGAGCCTTCATACCATCTACACAAATCCATTACAAGTAGATTGTAGATATAAATATGAAATAAACATTAAATCTTGCAGAAAATAAAATAGAGGATTATCTTCACGGCATTAGGATAGGCAAAGGTTTCCTAAGTAGAACACAGAAAGACTACCTAAAAAGAAAATGATTGCTACATCACACTAAGTAGACTACATTAAAATTAAGAACTACCACTCAAATCATTAAGAGAATAAATATGAAAGCCACAGAGTCAAAGACAGTATTTGCCAATTGTATAACCAACAAAGAGCTCATATCCAAAATATGTGAAGAACTCTTATAGGCCAATAAGAAAAAAATAACCAAAAGAAAAGTGGGCAGGAGACTTGAACAGACACTTCACAAAAGAGGATATCCAGATGGCCAATAAAGATATGGAAAGGTGACATCATTACTCTTCAGAGGAATGGAAATTAAAACCACAAAGAGATAGCATTTCAAATCCAGCAGAATGGCTAAAATAAAAAAGCCTGACAGTATTTTATGGGGAGGATGTGGAGCAATGGGTACTCATATTGCTGGGAGGGATATAAATTGGTACTGGTAATTTAGAAAACTGTTTTGTATTACCTACCAAAAACGAACAGGTTCATACCAGTAATTCCAATCCTTGGTGGAAATGCATACATATGTGCACAGATACCAGAAGACATATACAAGAATGTTCATACCAGCATACAAACAAATACCATTGTGAAATGTTCATTCAAGCAATGAAAATAAACTAATCACTGCTATTCCATTTATATGAAGTTCAAAAATAGATTATGGTGATAAAAATGAGAACATTGATTATCTTTTAGGAGGAGGGAGGATTTATAAATGGAGAGAAACCAGGAGGGGTATTTTGGAGTGCTAGTAATGTTCTATTTCTTGACCTGAGTGATGGTAAAAAAAGGTGTTCACCTTGTGATAATTCATTGAGTTTATGATTTTCACTTTAATATGTCTTTTATACTTAATAATTTTTTAAAATTTTATTTGAGAGAGAACGAATGGTGGGGGCAGAGGGAGACAACTAATCAAGCAGCCTCCCAGCTGCGTGCAGAGCCCAACTCAAGGCTTGATCTCATGATCCTGAGATGATGACCTCAGCCAAAAACAAAAGTTGGACACTTGACTGACTGAGCCACAAAGGCGCCCCTATACTTAATGATTTTTTAAGAGTTTTTTTTTTAAATACCCATTGCAGTATAGCAACCATTACTTACTGGGTGCCATTTTTACCAGTTTTGTCAACCATGTATTTCTGTACAGTGCCTTAGAGTTGTTGGGAAAGGCATTATGTGAACTAATACATATATCAGCACCTCAGGAAATCATAATCTTGACATGAAAAATGACTGGATATTTTACTGGATATTTTCAAGTAGCAAGCATGTGGACAAAATCTTAAGCATTCTTTATCAAGTAAATACCTTATCAAATAATATTTTAATTCCAAGTTAAAATATTTTTCTATGGTTCCAGACTTTAATTTATACCTGCATTTATTAATACATGGAAAAATATATAGTTTTTAAAAAGATAAAATGGGATCGTAAATTAATTTTATCTTGAAATTTATTTTTATACCTAAAACATGTTTGAAGTCATTTCATTTATTTTTATAAAATTTAGTTATTCAAACGAAAAAGACCATAGAGTGAAAAGTAAATTCCCCTTTATTCCTCCCCTCCCCATCCCTACTTCCTAAAATTAAGCATGTTAGCAGATTGTTTTCTGCATCCTTCCATAAATTCTCTTTGTGTATGCCAATGTGGTTTTTTGGTTTTTTTTTTTTTTTTTTACAGACTTTGAGATCATACTCTTCTTCAACTTTGTTTTTCATCAATACAGTTTCAGCATATTTGCATATTTGGATATCAGTGCATAAATATTTACATCATTCTTTTAAATCTAGATAACATCTATATAATTCTTTTTAATGGTTGCACAATATTCCAACATAGAGAAATTTCATTATTTAGTCTTTCGTCTAATAGGTAGATTGTTTCCATCTTTTTTTGTCATTACAAAAATGTTACAACAAATATGTGTGTGTGTGCGTGTGTGTGTCTATTTGAGAGAGTATATGTATAGGAATTGCTGAGTCAAGAGTATAAATATTTTTTGACAGTGACAATATCCCAAACCAAACTTCACTTTTGTGAATAGTCACTGAGAATTGGATATAGCATCATAGCAAGAAAACTGATGTGAAGTAAAGCCCCAAATTGGGAACCAATGAGTCTTTTAAGGCAGAGTATACTAAACCATTAGTGGTGTGGGGTTTTAGTAGAAAAAAAGACACACGGGAGGTAATTTTCCCTTGCTCCAAGCCCATAGTCACAAGAACCACTTGAATGTCAAATGTAGAATGAAAAGGCAAAACTTAAAATTACAGCCTCTATTCACAAACAGAAATTGTAATATAATTAAATCACAAATTCATAATAGTAATAGTCAAGTAAAATATTTGACTTAGATTCCTTAAAATTAGAAATCGTCTTCTCAGGATGAGGCCACATTTACTCTAAAAAGGCGATCATCCTTGAGTCATGCTGTTCTAAGAAGTGAGTTTTTCTTCTGTTGCAGAATCGTTGATCGTTTGAGTCTGTACCTACTGCTGATAGTGATCCTTAGTTTAACACCAGGAAATGAAGGCATCAGAACCTCTTAGAAATGAAGCAGTGGACACCATTTGTATTAATGTGCTCTAAAAATAGTTGAATTTAGGATGGAATGAATGCAATTTCTTCTTTACAGCCAGAAAATTAGTACCCGAGCTCTTTGTTATTTACCTATACCCTTGCATCAAAATACAGTCTGTCTTCACGGTAATACAACATTGTTAATAGTGAAAGAACAGGAGACATGGTGGAAATGAAGGTGGTATCTGAATGACTTTTAGCTTTGTGAATAATCATAGCTAGTTTTTGAGTGCTTATGATGTGCTTGGTGCACTTGTAAGTGCACCAATTTGTATTATTTGTTTACCTGTTACAACAACCCTCTAAGGTGAATGTTACAAAAAGCACCATTGCACAGATTAGGAATAGGAAGTGTACAAATGCTAAGCAAAGTAGACACTGGTATGTAGCAGAGCCAGTGTTCAAACCCAGGTAATATGGCTACAGAGCCCCTACCCTTAATTATTTCACTAGAAGTGGAATTTCACTCAGTTCTGAATTTCTGAAGCCTGAGGCTCCACATCTTTTTCGCCTTCACCCACTTCAGAGCACACAGTGTCATTTGGTCATGAGGCTTCTCCCTGCCATTGGGCAAAGGGACTAGACAAGTGCAGATATATTTCTATGTATGTACCATTTGTGAGATTGGGTGTCTTAAACTTTTGCCTTTTAGGATGACTTGTAATTTTTTGCTAAAAGCTGGATATGATATGCCTGGGAATAGGAACTGAGGCAATCAGGTTTATAGTGTGAGGTGTTATGTTAATCTAGCCAGGAACTGGGCTGTGTTTACTGTTTGCTGTAGCTGTGTCAGAGGCTTCAGTTTCCTGTAGGGTTTTTTTGTTTATTTTCATGTGTGGGTTTGTTTGTCTATTTTGGTGTGCTTTTTTCTTCCCATTGTCTTTAGGTTTCCCTAAGAACTCCTTCTTAAATAGAGTCTGTGTCTCGCCAATTGTAATCCACTCTTAGACTGATCCCTGTTGTTGTGGTCGTAAGGTACTGGGGAGGGGAACTGTTCTGTAATCTTATGACTAAATCTCTGCTTTTTCAAGTGGAAAACCATATAGCTATGTACTATAGATAAGGTGCTATCCACAGAAGATGACAACAATGTCCAGCCATGCACATAAAATGTAGTGGTACCTGATAGGCCTGGCAGGCCTGGCTAGACCCAGTGGACGCAGCAGTGCCCAAGGATGTAGTGATAATCAGTGGAGGGGACACAGAGAAAAAATGGATTAGAACTCTACACGATGATGAGTTATCCTCATTTTTTCTAACCAAGAAGTTTATTTTCACCAAGAAGAAAATAAACCAGATTTGTTAATGAGCTCATGTGAGACAGTGCGCAGGAATTCCCAAAACACTTGGAGCAGGTTTTTAGAGACCTGAGATGTTGTATTCACAAGTGAAAGAAAGATCTACCAAAATAAGAATTATGCTAGTTAGCTATAGGTAAGTTTTTAATTTTAGTTTTAAAACCCATAGCCTTTAAAATAAAGGCTATTAAATATTCTCTTATTTTTGTCTCTATGTTTTTGCTACCCAAAAATCCTTATTTGCCATTAAGCCTGTTCTTTGATTTGATCACAAATCTACAAAGTGGTTTAACTATTTTGGTTCAGAGCTCAGATTGCATAGGAGCCAGTGTAGAAGAGAGACAAAGATACCCGACCAGGACATGGTGTTTCAAAGGCAAGCACAGGAATTCTCATCATCTTTCAAAGCTCTTGGCTCAGTGTTGAGCAGGAGGGGACGAGTTTTTATCATCTCTCTTTTGCCTCTTCTCTAAGCTCCATCTGTCCTCATATTTTGTGGTCTCATTAAAGGTAATGGATATTCAAAATGTGATGTTGATAAGTAGTGTCACTAACTATGCTTTCTTAGTTTCTCCTGTGTGAAAGTTTCTAGCCTTTGTGCCAAAACAATTGGTGGTTGATTTTTTTATCATGGTTGTTGACTTATAAAGTCAGTGGCCATGTGTGGTTGCTTCTCCATCAGCCATTATTATCATAGTTACCAAACTGCATTGCTGTGTTCTGTGGCATGGTGCCACAGGGATCTCACAGAAGCACTGTGAGATCCTTTACATTTTCAAGAGAAACACTGCAACAGCTGGGTGTTACATGAACTGCTATTGTTAAGTTGTTTGGGCCTGACTACTTAATAAAAGGAATAAAAAGGGCCTGTTGGATATTTCTTTTGACATGAGAAAAAAATTACTGGGGCACTAAGGGCACTGTGAAAGAGGAAGTTTGGGCATCTCTGCATTACCCCCATCCCAACATGTTATTTCTCTTTGAGGATCCAAGTGGATCTGAGACGTTGAATTTACCCCCAGATCCAAGGGAGGGGTATATATGAAAAAGCTAAATTCATCAATGCAGTACACTCTCTAGGTTTTGATAAGAGGTGAGTATGTGTCCCAAATCAGCCCAGTCAGAGTAAATCTCAGGTCCCTTGCTTAAAATGTTTGAACAATCTCAATTTTAATCTCCTCTCTCTGTCTTTGACTGAGAAAGAATGTAGCTATGAAGTTATTGACAGCCATCTTTTGACCACAGTGAGAGCCAGCCTTTGGATAAAGTTGACACTGCTGAAGGTAGAGTTGGTGAAACTGAAGGAAACTGTGTCCTTGATAACATTGTTGAGCCACTGGATCAAGCCCACCCTGAAGCCTGACTACTTCTTTTCATTTATGTTTATTCCTCTAAATATTATTGTTTAAGTTCCCACCAGTTGCCTTGTTATTTTTAATTCAGTTTTTATTTTATTCTAATTAGTCACATACAGTATTGCAAATGTCTTTAAGTTTCTCTTGCCTTATTATACTAACTAGGATCTCTGATACAGTTTTGAATAGAAATGCTAGTATTGGATGTGCTTGTCTCAGTCTCAGGGAGAAGGCTTTCAATAATTCACTATTAAGTTTTACACCTGCTGTAAGTTTTGTTTTGTTTTTGTAAATGATCATTCACCAGATTAATGAAATTCTCTTTATTCCTTGTTGCTAAAAGTTTATATCATAAATGAGTGTTGAATTTGGTAAATGAGTATTTTTCTGTTGGGGAAACAGCCATTACTACACCTGCTATCCCTATCGTGGATTGCCCAATCAGTGCCCTGGGCCTGGAACTTTCCGCCATCTGAAAACCGGGTTCCAAACTGTCATTTGTTCCCATTTCCTTCTTCATTATTAGAGAAACCTTTTCTCCATTCTGGGTACACAGTGAACTTCCTTGTATTGCTCAACATTATCACATGCTTTTTCTGTGTCTATTGAAATGACCATACCATTTTTTTCTCATTTTTTCTCTGTTGGTGAGGTAAGTTATATTAACTAATTTTCATATGATATATTACCCTTTTGTTCCTGTAAAAAAAAAACTCCACTTAGTCATAATCTATTATTATTTTTATACATAGCTAGATTTGACTTGCTATTATGTGGTTTAGGAATTTTGCATCTATCTTTAAGAGAGAGATTGTAATTTTCTTGTAATGTCCTTGTTAGATTTTGGTATCAAGATTATTCTGGTCTTATTTCCACTCTCTCAATAGTTGAACCTATTTGGGAACATACATGGTCATTATATCATACCATGTCTTGATTTGCAATTAAATGTTATTGTGTGATTACCAAAAAAATAAATAATCTAAATGAGCAGCTACCTGAATTGTAATGCATACCAAAAAAATAAATAAATAAAAGATTATTCTGATCTCATTAAAGAGTTGTGATTCATTCTGATTTTTTCTGTTCTTTAGAAGAATTTATTAGTGATACGTCTTCTTTACAATTTGTGGAAGGCTTCACCAATGAAGCCATTTGGGCTTGGAGTTTTCTTCAGGGTAAGGTGTTCAATAATATATTTAATTATTTAACATGTGTGCGTGTGTGCTCACGTGTATGATTATTCAGATTTTGTATTTATTCTTTTGTCAGCTTTGCTAAGTTCTATTTTTAAAGAATTTGTTCATTTCAACCAAACTGCCAAATTTTATGGCATAAATTTGTTTCAATTAGTCCTTTAATATATTCTTTATGTAAGATCTGTAATGATGTTCATTTTTTTTGTTCCTGATGTAATTTTTGTATGCTTTTTTTTTCCAATGATGATCTTGATAGATTTTCATCAGTTTTAGTTGATTTCTGCAATTGTGTCTGTTATTTTTTTCTTAGGGCTTATAGTCTTTTTCTAGCTTTTGAGATAGAAGCTTAAAAAATTGCTTTTTAGGATTTTTTTTTTCTTTTTTCATTAGTGCTTTTAAGGACATAGTTTTTCACTAAGTAAGGCTTTAGTTGCATCCCATGAGTTTTTTTTTTAAGATTTTATTTATTTATTTATTTGACAGAGAGAGACAGCCAGCACGAGAGGTAACACAAGCAGGGAGAGTGGGAGAGGAAGAAGCAGGCTCCCAGCAGAGGAGCCTGATGTGGGGCTCGATCCCGGAACGCTGGGATCACGCCCTGAGCCAAAGGCAGACGCTTAACAACTGCACCACCCAGGCACCCCACCCATGAGTTTTGATATGTTATTTCTTCCTTACAGTTCAGGTCAAAATATATTCTATTTCTTTTCGATTTTCTTTTTTTCCCATGAATTATTTTATAATACATATTTTTTTCAAGCCATAAGTTTACAAACATATCAAGTATGTTGAATTAAAGAGTTTGATCCATTTTTTAAAGAGATTGCACCTCTTAAAATGCTCCTTTTCACAACTGTTTAATGGATTATAGTGTGTTGTTGTTGTCGTTTTTGTTGTTGTTGTTGTTTTGCAGGGAGTTGGGATTAGTATCGATTTCTAGCTTAATTCCATTGTGGTCAAAAAGATACTCTAAATGATTTTGTCTTTTAAAATTTGTTGAGACATTTTTGTGACCCAAAAATGGTAGAGCTTGTTAAATATTTCATATACATTGGAAAAGAATGTGAATTTTTTTCTTCTTGTTGCATAAATTAGACCAACTTTGCTAATTGTGTTGTTCAGAATTTCTATAGCCTTTTAAGATTTGACTTGCTTGCTCTATCAGCCACTTAGATGAACATATTAAAATCTCCCTGCTGTGATTATAATTTGGACCATTTTTTCCTTTAGTACTATTAATTTCTGCCTTCTATATTTTGAATCTCTGTCTTTGAGTACATACAGATTTAGAACTTTTATATTTCCTGGGGATTAATCTCTTTATTGTTATGAAAAGTTCCTCTTTATCTCTGATAATGTTTTTTGTTTTAAAGTCTATTCATCTGATGCTAATATAACTAAAGCAACTTTTCTCATACTTTTAGTTTCAATCTGTGTCTTTATATTTAAAATGTGTCAGATTTGGAATATAGTTGAATTGTTTTTTTCTGGTGTGACAGTCTTAGTCTCTTACTTAGAATATTTAGCCCACTTATATTTATTGTAACTACTAACACTGTTGGGTTTAAATATGTCTTTTGTTGTTTTCTATTTGACTCAACTGTATTATGGGTTTTTTTCCTCCTTTCTTGCCTACTGTTATATTAATGCTTCTTATTATTTTGTTTTCACATGTTGTTAGTCATTCTTTAACTTTTCTTTAGTGACTACCTTAGAGATAATTTATGTTCTTGATTTATAACAAGCTAATATAAATGATTACTTCTAACACTTCCCAGATAATGCTAAGATCTAATAAGTTCTTAATTCAATTTTCCTCCATTCTGTCTTTTTTATATTATGCATTTTAGTTCTTTTGTAGTTTGAGCTCTATAAGATGACATCACCATCATTATCATGCTGTGCAGTCAGTATTCAATTAAATGTTTACTTTTTCTCTAACTCTTCGTGACTTTATTATATTTGGTGTTTTCATCTGTGATAATTTTCCTTCTCTTGGTCTACTGGCAACAGATTAACTCAATATCAGTTTTTGTTTTTCTGAAAAGTATATCACTGTCATTTTGAAAGACTTTGAGGAGTACAATTTTAGATTGGCAGTTATGATTTTTCAGTACTCTTAGTTATGTCACACCATTGTTTTATGGCTTTTATTATTGTTGACAATTACCAACCAATCTGTGGATCCTTTTCAAGTAAAAGTTTTCTCTGGCTGCTTTGAAGATTTTCTTTTTGTCTTTTTTTTTTTTAGAAGTTTTATTCTGGTGTGCTATGAATATTTATCCTTCTTTGTATTTTATCCTTCTTGAGGTTTACAGAGCTTATTGATCTGTATTTTGATGTCTTTCATCTTTTGGAATAGTCATCTTTATTTCTGAAATATTTCTTCAGTTTCTTTCTCTCTTTCCACTCCTCACAAGACTCTAATTACATTTTTGTTAGACTTTTTCACTATGCTTCACATGCGTTTCATATTCTTTTTTGTATCTCCCACTCATTTTTTACTCTGTTCTTTAGTATTACTATTTCACAATCACCTGTCTTTGGGTTTACCTACCTTTTTAATTCCTTGTATATAACCTGTTGTTAAATCCGTGTGTTGAGTTTTTTAATTTCAATTCTTGTCTTTTTCAGTATTTTAATGTATTTTGTCCTCTTCCTGTATTTCACTGAACATGTTAATCATAGTCATTCCAAAGTTGTTGTCTGCTAACTCCAATCACCAAGTCATATAGAAGTCTTTTTAATCTCTTGAGTTTTGTTTATATGATCCTTTTCTTGGCATGCTAAGTAATTTTTTTTTAATTAATTCTGGACATTGGGTATTAAAAAATCGGAGAGGCTCCAGGTCGTGTAATCTTTTTCCAGTTTGACCTTTTTCTCTACTAGGCAGGAGTGAAGACTGATCACCAAAATCCAATTGAGAACTAAGCTTCGTTCACAGGAGATAGAGCTCCATTTACCTCTCCAGGGTACAGCTCTCTTGAGCTTTCAGTTGGAGGCCTGATGTATTCACTGGAGCCTCTCCTTCTGTCTAATCCTTACTTTTGTTACTTTTTTTCTCCTCAGTCAGAAACTCAGATCTGAATTTTGTGGTCTTTGTTTTTAGGTTCTTATTTTCCCACCTCATTCAGCTTCAGAATTCAACAAATATCTTGGAGAAAATACCATGTCCCAAATCTAGTGCTTCATCTGTCCCTCTTATGACTCTGTTAAATTAACATTTGTTAAGTGGAGCACAGAGTACTAGATGGTGGGCCATGGTTCAACAAAAGACCATAAGAGAAGTCGAAATAGAAATAGAGAAGTTTATTATTCACAGGTGCTGGGGAAAGTACATGGTAAATCAAGAGGCAACACCAAGAGGTCAAGGCAAAGTGCAGGCAAAGAAAGAATCAGGACCTAGGTGCGTGTCTTTATTAGGGTCTGTGGGAAGAGTGCTTTGGGGTTCCCAAACTAAGATTGGTCAATTCAAACCAAAAAGAATGAGGTTTTTATAAGCTGCATGGGGTACACAAAGAAGAAGTCCCCAGGAGGCAGGGGAGATTATTGATCACAATTTGCTTGTGACTCCAAGGGCTGTTATCTAGGTTGTGCACTTACACAAGGGGCTAGTGTCAGTTTGAAACCCCTGCAGGCCACTTGGCTAAACAAAATGTGTGCTGAAGCAGCAATATTGTAGAGTAGCTCAGCTAAACTCTCAGCAATCCTTTTCACCTGAGTACTAGCCCCACAAATCTCTAATTTTGTATCTCCAGTACTGAAAGGCCACCCAAAACTCTGCTGGTGTGTCTCCCTATTAGCCAATTCTCAGATTCTAGGATCCAGCATTGCCAAATTTCCCCAGGGAAAGAGCAGCTACAGATTCTCAGCTTTTCTTTCCATGGTTGTTTCTTCTCAAGAATCTTTAGAATCTTGGCCTCCCTTCTTTCTCATTGCTTCAGCAGGTCATTGATGTATTTAAATAGATGTTTTATGCATCTCATTTTCTGTTTGTCTATTTTTTTTTCCTCAGGGGGAGCATTGGTGTACTCCAAGGTATATCCCTTAAAATGAAAGTTGATTGTTTCACATTAAACTTTCCAATTGAACCACGTTTTAAGAGATCCAAATTTTCTGTGTGTTGCTGAGTGGGGTCAACTACTACTATTATTTAAATACTAAGCACTTTATGTCAGATAAATTATATGTAATTTAGGAGGAGTCTGGAAGTAATTCTTTTTTTTTTTTAAAGATTTTATTTATTTATTTGACAGAGAGACAGCCAGCGAGAGAGGGAACACAAGCAGGGGGAGTGGGAGAGGAAGAAGCAGGCTCATAGTGGAGGAGCCTGATGTGGGGCTCGATCCCAGAACGCCGGGATCATGCCCTGAGCCGAAAGCAGATGCTCAACCGCTGTGCCACCCAGGCGCCCCATGGAAGTAATTCTTACTTAAAGAAAAAATATTTTTAATGTTTGTAATCCAAACAAGGCCTTTCAAATACTCTTTTTAAAATTAAAAATAAGGTAAGAAAATTTCTGTATGTTACAGGAAGGGGGTGTTATCAACATGGAGAAAGTGTGTTATCTCTTTTCTTCCACGTGATACCTCCTAGGATTGGGGAAAGGGACACATCTGACCAACATCAACAAGATAAGGAATTCTGCTGACTCATAGGGATAGCTACATTTCTAATGACTAGTTCAGAAAAGCAGAATGAGATTTTCTGTCCTTAGAAAGGAAAAGCCAAGGAGATAAAATCCCTCTAAATGAAGACTAAATTGGCAAAGGATAAGCTACTGGGATATAGGTACCCAGCTAGCATTAAGAGTAAGTAATGAAAGTTAGGATAAGCTGTTTGTAGTACCTATAAACAGCTAGAGAAATATATGAGAGATTTACAATTTGCCATGAAGGTTATCTTTCTAAGTGTAATCCAATTCTGTGCCTCATATCCATTCTACTCTTAATATCCCCAAACACATATTTATATTTAAAATTAAGGTAATATAATGCTCTGGAACAATTTTGAAACTGTTGGCAGAAAAAAAGGAATTTTAAGGTTGGTAAATCATCAACTTACTGTGTCACCAGTTAATTCTAGTCGCACTAACTTCTATAGACAGCCCCCATCACTGATTCCCATTTTAACTCTTCCAATTACTGATCCTTTTTAACATTGAGAAGTCTTTATAACTTACTTTTCTGGCCTCATCTTCCTTCCCCTTCTGCCTTGCTGGTACTTATACTGCACCCCTAGTAGACCACCTGCAATTATGCAAATATGCCCTGTATTTTTTATACCTCTAAGCTTTTGTTTATTTGGCCTATCTCCTTGGCATATATCCTCCCATTTTATCCAACCTCTTTACTTTTCTTTTTCCAATCTCTCTGTTTATGGTAATCTTCCTTATTTTTTAGTACTCTCTCCCATACCTCTTTCTCTAGTAAATATTTCTATTCCCAGCCAGATGTGACCTGTTCTTCCTTTAAACTGCTCTAATACTTTGCTTATGTCTCTCTTAGGACTTTTATTATAATCTTCCTTGAAGAAAAATTATTTGTGTTCTAGTATTATTAGACACTGAGCCCGTTGAGGAACAGAATTGTGATTCTCAAAAAAATTCACAGCAGAGCCCACTAGAGTCTTACAGATACTAGTCAGTTAATAAATACTTGTCCAGTTAAATATAGGGGACATGTGGCCCCCATAGGCAGTTCACAATACAGATGTTTTTTTCCAGGCCAGTTGGAACATGCGTCTCTGACTCTTCACTTTTCTTTAAAGGCTTACACAATTAGGTAAAACCTACCCAAGACAGTCTCTCTTTTGATTACTCGTAGTTAACTATTGTTAATCATCAGAGTGATACTCTGTCACATGTGTAGATTCCACCTGTACTCAAGGAGAGGGGCACAAAAATAATGGGGGCCATTTTCGCATTTTGCCTATCATACGCCCCTCCCTTTTCTTCATCTTTTTGTGTATCTCACCCAAGTGGTCATCAAAAGTGTGATCCATGGACTCTCAGCATCAATACCACTTGGAAATGTAAATCCTCAGGTCCCATTCCAGACCTACTGTGTCAGAAAAAGCCCTCGTGGAGATGTTGATTGCACACTCAAGTCTGAGAACCAGTGCTTCACCCACTGGCCTTTTATTTCAGTGCTGGGCCATATAGAATCCCCTCTGTTCTCTGTCTTGATTAAGAACAGCCTCATCTTATTCTGTTAGCTGTCTTATTCCTCATTTGATGAAGAATTTAGAAGGAACATTGATTCCCAAAGCCATGGTGCCAGGGTCTCTTCCATGCTGACCGTGACTCCCTGACTGCCCACCCCTTCACTCTCCTTCTTGTTGTCATCTGCCTAGCAGGGGGAGATCGAGGAGGAATTCTGTATAGAAGCCAGTGGTTAATGGGGCAGTTCTTTGCTCATCCCTTTCCACCTCTCTACCCCCCTTATAAATCTGAATAGTTGTCATGAGTCTGGGTCTACTGTTCTTTTTGTTGTTATTGTTGCTGCTGCCGTGTGGGAATAAGTGGAGAATTCTCATATAATAGATATGACACTTCCTGAGGCTGATAGTAGTTGATTAATCTCAGATGGCAGCACTCAAGTATATAAAAAACATGTTACAGAAATGCAGATTTTGCCACATTGAAGTAGAACCATGTTATGATATAGGAATTAGGATATAAGATAACACTTTATGTGTAGGCTCTCCATGGTATAGGAAGGGAAATCTGAACACTATATATGTTTCCTCCATAACTAAATCTATACTGTAGTTGTTACTGAATAATTTAATTTCTTTCATTATACTTTAGTGAATTTTAGCCACATAAACTAACCAATCTTGAACCTGTTTTCCAAATTCAGGAATATTTTGCACAGCAAATACTGTGTATAGCTAACCAGCACATTTCTGCAAAAAGAAGGCTACTTTTACGTTGATTTTCATTTGCTGCTTTCTTCCTTCCCAAAGTAGTTTTCATTAACGTAGGGCTTTCTGAATGTTTTGGCCTGCTACTGAATCCCTAGCACCCAGAAGATAGTGCTCAACAAATATTTGTGGAATAAATTTACTTTTTCTATCGTTTTCTTGAGGAAGTTTTCCATGATGGAAAAATAAAATTGACTGAATTGCCTGAACATCCTCTAGGAATGTGAGGACCATGAGTATTTTAGTGAGAACCAATGCCCAGCGAGAACATGGCTTGTGTTTTAGTCATAACAATGTAAATTACATGCTAAACTAAATTTACAAAATTTAATCCAAGCTCTTTGACTTATAATCATAGATTTTCTAATGTGGAAAGGTATTCCATGGACTATGTACATATACTTGTCTATCTAAAGGAAAAACTTCTTTTTTTTAACATTCAGTGTTTTATTAGTTTCAGGTGTACAATATAGTGATTCAACACTTCCATACATCACCTGTTGCTCATCACAGCAAGTACCCTCCTTAATCCTCATCACCTATTTCACCCGTCTCCCCACCTCTACCTTCCTTCTGGTAACCATCAGTTTGTTCTCTATAATTAAGAATCTGTATCTTGGGTTGCCTAGGTGGCTCAGTCGGTTAAGCGTCCACCCCTTGATTTCAGCTTAGGTCATGATCTCAGGGTCCTGAGATCAAGCCATATGTCGGGCTCCACACTGGGCATGGAGCCTGCTTAAGATTCTCTCTCAAAAAAAAAAAAAATCTGTTTCTTGATTTCTCTCTCTCTCTCTCTTTTTGTCCTTTCCTGGTTTGTTTTGTTTCTTAAATCCACATATGAATGAAATCATATGGTACTTGTCTTTCTCTACTGACTTATTTTGCTTAGCATTATACTCTCTAGCTCCATACATGTTGTTGCAAATGCAAAATTTCAACTTTTTTAATATTCCATTGTATGTGTGTGTGTATATATATGTACACATATATACACACATATGTATACATATATATATGCCACTTCTTTTTTGTAGTTTCAAATTTTTATTTAAGTTCCAGTTGGTTAGCATATAGTGTAATATTAGTTTCAGGAGTAGAATTTAGTTATTCATCACTCACATATAACACCCGGTGCTCAACACAACAAGTGCTCTCTTTAATACCCATCACCCATTTAACCCATTCCCCACCCACCTCCCCTCCAGCAACACTCAGTTTGTTCTCTATTGTTAAGAGTCTGTTTTATGGTTTGCCTCTCCTCCCCCCCCATGTTCATTTGTTTTGTTTCTTAAATTCCACATATGAGTGAAATCATACAGTATTTGTCTCTCTCTGCTGACTTATTTCCCTTAGCATAATACACCCTACCTCTATCCTTGTTGTTGCAAATAGCAAGATTTCATTTTTTATGGCTGAATAATATTCCATTGTATATATACACCACATCTCCTTTATCCATTCATCAGTTGATTGACATTTGGGATGCTTCCACAATTTGGCTATTGGAAATAATGCTGCTATTAACAAAGGGTACATGTATCCCTTTGAAATAGCGTTTTGTATTCTTTGGGTAAATACCCAGTACTGCAATTGCTGGATCATAGGATAATTCCATTCTTAACTTTTTGAGGAAACTCCATACTGTTTTCTAGAGTGACTGTACCAGTTTGCATTTCCAACAACAGTGCAAGAGGGTTCCTATTTCTACACATCCTCACCAACACCTGTTGTTTCTTGTGTTGTTGATTTTAGTCATCCTGACAGGGGTGAGGTGATATTTCATTATAGTTTTGATTTGTATTTCCCTGAGAGTAAGTGATGATGAACACCTTTTCATGTGTGTTGGCCACCTTCTGTATGTCTTCAGAGAAATGTGTAATTATGTCTTCTGCCCATTTTTAAATTGTATTATTTGTTTTTTGGGTGTTGAGTTTGATAAGTTCCTTATACATTTTGGATACTAACCCTTTATCAGATATGTCCTTTAGCAAAAATCTTCTCCCATTCCGTAGGTTGCTCTTTAGTTTTGTTGATTGTTTCCTTCACTGTGCAGAAGCTTTTTATTTTGATGTAGTCCCAATAGTTTATTTTTTGCTTTTGTTTCCCTTGCCTCAGGAGACAAATCTAGAAAAAAGTTGCTATGGCTGATGTCAAAGAAGTTATTGCCTCTGTCCTCTCTGAGAATTTTAATGGTTTCAGGTCTCACATTTCGGTCTTTAATCCATTTGGAATTTATTTTTGTGTATAGTGTAAGAAAGTGGTCCAGTTTCTTTCTTTTTCTTGTTGCTATCCAGTTTTCCCCACACCATTTATTAAAGAGACTGCCTTTTACCCATTGAATATTCTTTTCTGCCTTGTTAAAGCTTGACCATATAGTTGTAGGTTTATTTATGAGTTCTCTATTTCATTGATCTACGTGTCTGTTATTGTGTCAGTACCATACTGTTTTGAGTACTACAGCTTTGTATTATAACTTGAAGTCTAGAATTGTGATGTCTCCAATTTTGCTTTCCTTTTTCAAGATTGCTTTCACCATTTGGGGTCTTTTGTGGTTTCATACAAATTTTAAGATCGCTTGTTCTAATTCTGTGAAAAAGGTCATTGGTATTTTGATAGGGAGTGCACTGGGTAGTATAGACATTTTAACAATATTTGTTCTTCCAATCCCTGAGCATGCAATGCTTTTCCATTTTTTTGTGTCATCTTTAATTTCCTTCATCAGTGTTTTATAGTTTTCGGGGTATGGGTCTTTCACCTCTTTGGTTAGGTGTGTCCCTAGTTATCTTATTATTTTTGGTGCGGTTGTAAATGGGACTGTTTTCTTAATTTCTCTTTCTGCTGCTTCATTATTGGCATATAGAAATGCAACAGATTTCTGTACATTGACTTTGTATCTTGCAACTTTACTGAATTCATTTATCAGTTCTAGCAGTTTTTTGGTGGAGTCTTTTGGTTTTTCTATGTAGAGTATCATGTCATCTGCAAATAGTGAAAATTTTACTTCTTCCTTACTGATCTGGATGCCTTTTATTTCTTTTTTGTTGTCTCATTTCTGTGGCTACGACTTCCAGTACTATGTTAAATAAAAGCGGTGAGAATGGACATCGTTGTCTTGTTCCTGACCTTAGGGGAAAAGCTCTCAGTTTTTCCCCATTGAGGATGATGTTAGCTATGGGTTTTGCATATATGGACTTTATTAAGTTGAGGTATGTTCCCTCTTAAACCTACTTTTTTGAGGGTTTTTAATCATGAATGAATGTTGTACTTTGTCATATGCTTTTTCTGCATCTGTTGAAATGATCATATGGTTCTTATCTAAAGGAAGAACAATTTTATATACTTTCTATATTCATGTTTATTTTCAGTCATATTCAACTAAATCAATTAAATTGTGTGGTACCTTTTGCAGTAATTAGTCTCCAGGAGGGTGTTGCTTAGAGACAACTCATGAGCCAACTGGCCAGGAGGCAAAGAGCAATGATAAGACAAAAGTTGGGTGTAGGAACCTGGTAGGATCTCTAAGAAAGACTTGCCTTGCTCTTCCTCTTCAGAAGACAGGCCCAGAACTTAAGGGGGAAAAGCATACTGCAGACCAGGGCTACTTTTATTCCTAGAATTCGTGTGAATATAGTTAGAAATGATTAAAAAATGAATTACTGTATAAATTATTGTAAAGTAAGCGGGTCTTGTTACATTTCCCTTCTAGAAAAGATAATGCATTTTTCTCCCTTTTTTCCACACAGTTGAAAGGGCTTCAGACTTCTGGTGCCATAAATAATGGTGGCATCAAAATGGCCACAGCCATCTACCTGTGACCTGTAGTTTCCACAGTGTCAGACAGGCTTTCAGATTTCACAATGCATTAGATGCATGGAAATGAGGCTTTAAATATCACTTTACCCAGAAACTCCGAACATTTGGAAATTTATGTAACACAAATAGTTATGAAAGCATAGAAGGAAAAGACTATTAATTCAGAGTTATACCTGTTTCCAATTAGGGAAGAAAAACAACCCCTACACTTCCAAGATCTTTTTCCCAGATCTTCATTTGCCCTACATCCTCCTGTCTTCCAGAGAAGACTGCTCTCCAGCATGGAATCCCCTGTTACATACACACCGGAGAAGAGCTTTCAGCCTCTTTGGAAGTGTTCTTTTTCCCTCTCAAAGCGTTGGCTCTAGTCTCTTTAATTATAATTAAATATATAATTCATGTATTTAACGAATTATTAATATTCAAATAATTTCATGAGTCTCCTTTCTTAGTCTCAAAAGGAAAAAAATAAACCTTTCTAGGAATTAGTTTCAAATCAAGTTACCAGTAAATTTAAACTGCTCTGTTTTCCCTCATTGAATGTTTTCCTTCCCTTTGCTTTCTGTTTGTGCTTGTGAATGACCAGCACAGGTCTCTGCGAGTCTGTCTCCTTTTGCACTTTCTACTGAGTACATAAACCTTTCCACGGTTGCTTGGCTTTCAATGTTACTTCCTTTTCAAGTTCTTTTTTCTAACTTATTTTCTCTTCTCTCACTTTCCCCTCTTTATTTCTACTTCTCTTATTGAATATCTCTCATCTTTGTCCATCAGTTTGAGGCACTAAAATTAACTTCCTAAATTCAAGATTTTTTTTTAAAAGAGCAAAATTATAATCTTTAGCCATCAGATTGGAATCATTTAACATAGTCCTAAAATCAGCTTCTTAAAGTTAGTATAGCTTCTCTGATGAAGACTTCCAACTCAAGATTAGTCCTTTTAAAATGTATTATTATTGTTTTCATCTGTAAGGTAAGTACATGAGCATATTTACATATTTTGAGATTTAAAAACCTGAAGTCCATGCACCTGGAACTAATACCATGTTGTATCAAGTACATCTCAATAAAATAAACCCTAAAAGTCTTGTGAAAAACAATACTCCCCTCACTATCCCTCTTCACCCCCCAGACTGACGACACAGAGGCAGCCAAATTCAATTCTTTTATCTGCCTCTCAACATTGGAAGTAATATACTTGAATCTAGTTTCTTGGTTTATGAATTCTAGACAATGTCAACTGGATATTTTGGGAGGTGGAGTTATAGTGTCCCACCTTCCCCACACCTTCTCTCCCATCTTCCCTATAGAGTGAAATTTCAGTTTTTGGTTGAATCAGCACTTATCGTTTACATGAACAGGACTACATAAGTCTTTTCTATGCTCGTTCAGGTAGTATACTTTGTTTCCTTTCTTGTAGCACTTTTTATTCTTCCTAGAATTAATAATTACCTTGCTTTTATGCTTATTTGCTTAGTTTCTGTGTATCTATCACTGTATATTTTTCTCTCATGCTGTGACATACTTGCCAAACAACTAAAAGATAACTTACAGCACATCAATCAAGTCCAATTTCCCCTCTCTGGAGATTTCTCTCCAATGGCTTTTGATCTTCTTGCTGAAATGTAGCCTTGCGGTCCGGGGCTGTTGCACAGCTGTCATTCCGGAACATTCTTTTACTAATTCCTGAGAGTTTCCTCAGTCTCCTACATCCTCTATCCCGTATCTCAAGTTTTCCTTTTTCTTCATTTACTTCCTCTTTTTTGTTGAGCAGATTCCCTAGTAGTTTCCTGAAGAATATACAGAGGAGGTAAAGTTCTTGAGCCTTTGAATTTCATAAAATATCTGAGAAAATTGGTAATTTGGGTGTAATGTTTAAGGTTGGAAGTAGTTTTGCCTCAAACTTTTGAAGAAATTTCACCATCGTTGTCTAGTTTCCTGTGTTGTTGGGGAGTTTGATACTATTTGACACCTGACCATCTGCAAGCAGTTTGCTCGTTTGTCCTTTTGGGGAGATTTTAGGGTCTTCTCTTCCTGTCAGCACTCTTAAATTTCCATGATGATGTGATTTGGTGTGGGTGTTTTCTTGTTCATTGTGCTAGCCCCTTTCAATTTGGAAACTCTTATCTTTTAATTTGGGAACATTTTGGAGAATTATTTTGTTTATACTTTCCCACATCCATTTTCTCTGTTCTCACTAGGACTTACAAATAATTTCACTTTTTAATCACCTTTTTACAGAGCTGTTTAGACCATAAGGCTCATTTATAGCAAATGGTTTTCATGATGACCTATCATTTTGGAGAGAGAGATAAAGGGGGAGGAAATCAAGTGTAAATCTGAAGAGTGATTTATCTTACCCCTACTCAGTTTTTTCACTATATATATCTTGCTTTTATAATATTTTTTAAATGAAGAAATTCCGGTTGGTTTTACTCACTTTTATTATTAGTTGTTAATGCTTTTAAATCACAACAATATTAATGACACCACAATTATTCATAGTAATGGCTACGACTGTGTCAATTATTGTGCCTCAGTTCCTCCTTGTAAAGTCAAGATTGTAATAAAATCTACTCCTTAGAGTTGTTTTGAATACTAAATGAATACATAAAGTTCTGGGACCAAATGCTGTACATAGTAAGCACTCAGTAATAATAGATATCTATTTTTAACATTATTTATGATCCAATTTATGTATTATCCCCATTTTGCAGATGAAGAAATTGAGGCTCAGAGGTTAAATTACTTACACAAGGTGACACAGCTAGCAAGTGGCGGAGCTGGAACTACCTTCTGTGGCTTTAAAATCTATGCTCTTTGTGTTCTGATGCTTCATTGAAGGTATTCTCATCTTTCCTTCCATGTCCTCTTTTTCTACTCATGTATACAATTCACTCACCCATTCTAAAACATAATAGTGTGCAAGGTCAATGTTAGGTCACCAAACAGTGGAGAGTATTTGCTTGAAGATGCTCCCCAGATACACTGACAATACTCTGCCCCAAATATAGTAGATACTCACTGTGGGGGGGAGGCAGGGACTGGGATGATGCCTTTTCCACATATGCAATTCTGTGACATCATGCAAAGTTTAGGGTTTGTCTCAATTAAAGCTGTGATGATTTTTAGTTGGTAGTGCACTAAGAGCGTTGCCAACTGATACGTGTAGCATGTGTTAAAACAAGTGAGACATAGTGTCCTCTCTAGAAGAAGTAAACAGATTGACCATCCACATTCCCTATGACACTTTCCCAGTCAGTCACACCAAGTTCAGTCCCTTGAAGCTCTCCTGACCTATCCCCACCCTGTGGTCAAGAGCCGTGAGAGCTGAACACCTTCCAGATCCTCAGCCCTCACCCTGACAGTTAGTTCTGTCCTGTGCCGAGGAGCGTGGGATGCTCAGCCGAGCTGTCTACCATAGGTTTCACTTCTCATTTTGGAACCGGAAAATGTGCTTTTTTTTTTTTTTAAATCTGGATACTTTTGGACAAGTTTTTTATATTAGACAACTTTTGAACTAGAAATAATATAAATTAGCTTGGGTTGAAAAGGATCATTGCCTTTCTTACCAGTCAAAACCTCTTAACATTTTTAACAAATGCAAAAAAGAACAAACGCTGAAGGAGGTGATGGGCTGTGTTATTCTTGTGATCCTGAGCAATGTCCTAGAAAGGAAGATGCCCAGGGCAAACAGCTTAAGATATTGAGACTATAAAAATACAAGAAACAAAAATACGTACCGAAATTTTATATATTGGTCAATCTGTTTCCTTATCCTACCTCATCTTTTTCTCATTGAAAATCCAGTTCCCAAGGATTGCTTTCATGCTTCTGACAGTAATGAAACACCTAAGAGTCTGGAAGCCAAAGAATCAGGCTGAAAAGAAGTACTGTACATAATTTCCATAATGTGCTCTAACACTTCTTGTCTTAAGGTTTACATTAATGAGAATGGACTGACCAGATCAATCAGATTAAATAATCGGGTCAGAACCAGAGGGAAGAGAGTGTGCTAACTTATGTTGGGCACTTGCTAGGAGTCACGCACACCTAGACACTTTCTGTACATTTCCTATTTAGTTCCTTAACTCAGTGAGGTAGTCATTTCTGTTCTCATTTTATAGGTGAGAAAACTAAGTCATTTAGAACTTGTTTAAAGCAAATAACATATAGAGGAGGAGCTGGGATTAAGCGCAGTCTTGTGTTGACTTTAAAATCTGTGCTCCTTTCAACTGTATCATATCCTATCTCACACACACACACACACACACACACACACACACACACACACGCAGAGCTATTGCAGACTAACTGACCTCTAGAGAGGTAGTGTGACATGGTTAATAGGAAACAGTCATGGGACCAGGCTGCCCCTGTTCAGATCCTGACTCTGTAAGTTACTAGGTGTGGCACTTGACAAATGATTGTACTTAACCTCTGCAACTCAGTTTCCTTATCTGTAAAATGAGATAGTATCAGAACGTACCCCATGCAGTTGTTATAAGATATAAATGAGTCTTGCGTGAAAAATATTTTAAATCATGTGTGCACAGAGGAAGCATTCAATAGATAAAAGTTATTGCTAAAAATCCCATAAGAGGAGAAGAGTACTACATCTATGGATGACCCAGGTAGAGTGGTCATTGGAACCCTGATATTAAAGAATATCATTTTTTAAGATGATCTCATTTTTAATATGACTGATTACCATGAATGTCTATTAATAAGAAAAAACACATGTCCTATGATTTGCAAACTGATAAATGTGGGCAGTCTTATTGATAGTAAGGCCAGTGCACGTCTCAACAAGAAAACACTCTGCAGTGGGAATTGTGAGAAAAAAAGGGACGGGGACTCCTGAAGTGCCCCTATTTGTTTATTTTTTATCTTTTTAGAGAGGGAGGAAGAAGTGGCAGAGGGGGAGGGAGAATCTCTTTTTTAAAATTTTACTTGTTCATTTATTTTAGAGAGAGAGAGCGAGCAAGGTGGGGAGAGGGGGAGGGAGGCAGAGAGAGAGAATCTGAAGCAGACGCAGCACTAAGTGCAGAGCCCCTTACAAGGCTTAATCCCACGACTGCAGGATCACGACCTGATCTGAAACCAGAAGTGGGATGCTCAACTGACTGAGCAACCTAGGTGCCCCTAGAGAAGGAGAATCTTTAAACAGGCTCCATGCCCAGCAAGGAGCCAGATGCAGGGCTTAGTCTCACAACCGTGAGATCATGACCTGAGCTGAAGTTAAGAGTTGGACATGTAACTGACTGAGCCACCCAGGCATCCCTGCAGTGCCCTACTTATAAAGACCTATCATAGTGATGGTGTGAGAATTTACCCTCCTAAGTGGAGGAATTTTTGGATGAAATGCCCCTAGATTTATTAATTTATTATCAAGAGTCTATATCATGCCTCAGTGATTGATTCTGAGGCCCTTTAGTGGTAGTAATCTCTATGTCATCTTTTCATGGACTCCAAGATTTCTCTGCTCCATACCCTTGGTTGCCTAGATGAGGCACAGTAAAGAGGAAAGGAAGTAGGAGATTTGGGGAAGGGAAGGAGAGTGTTTCAAAGTCCAAAACAATCTTTCTCAGAAGGCTTGAGCCAGGGAGCAAAGTAAGTCTCATTCTCAACTCCCCACTGGCCCTGTTGCTTTAGGCATGATTGCAGAAGGAAGACAGGGTCTAAAGATTGGGACCACCTTATGAATATTGTGTAGCATATGAGCATATGGACTGAGGAGCCTGGCACTTAGATTGCCAGCTCAGCCACTTGCCCTGTGTGCTATCCAGGCAAGTCTTGGGAAATATTTGGTCTTCTACATATCAGGGTAGTAATATTCACAGTTTATTTCACTTCTCACATCCTATGACTCTGTTCTATGATTCTTTTGCTCTTTGGGCCTGGAATTAATCTGGTCAGTCCAAGAAAGCATCTGGTTGTATAAAATACACGGATGACAGTCTGAGAGCCAACAGTCACCCATCATCATTCTTAATCCCTTTTGTCAGTTCCAGGTGGTGTGTACTACCCCGGGACAATTTGTCCCTCTCAGCCGCCTCAAGACTAGCACTGCCTTAGAAGACATAGGAGACGGATGCTTTCACCTTGACCTTATGTATCTTTGGACTTCCCGGCATATCTGCCCTGTTCCCACCCCTTCCAATACTCCTCTTCCTCTTCCCCACCCAAGAGGCAAATAGAATCAAAGGCAAATAGAGGGAGGTCCTTAGGCAAACCCTTTTTAGTAAAAGGGTAATTTATCAAATAATACAATAGTTTTCCAAGGCTCTGTGGTCCAAAGTCGGAAAACCAGCTGAGTCCCTCACAGGCAAATAGTAAGAAAAATGCAATCCCAAAGGTAGGCAGGGTGGATAAAAAGAACTTTCCACTTTGAATTCTAAATGTCAAGCAGCCATTCTAGTTTTAATTGTAGGGCAAATAATCATTATTTGTTGAAATTCTTCTGCAAATAACAGTTTGTCAAGGCTTTTGAGGAGAAATTACATGGGGAATATATTTAGCTCACTTCCCACTTAAAATTCACATTAGAACAACTATTTTTGAGTACAGGCATACCTCGGAGATAGTGTGGGTTTGGTCCCAGACCTCTGCAATAAAGCTAACATCGCAATAAAGTGAGTCAAATGAATGTTTTGGTTTCCCAGTGCATATAAAAGTTATACGTACACTATATTGTGGTCTATTAAGTGTGCAATAGTAGTATGTCTAAAAGGGCAATGTACATACATTATTGATTGTTTGCCATCTGACATGGGTGTGTTCTCTGGCACCCAGAACAATTACAATGGTAACACCAAAGATCACTGATCCCAGATCACCATAACAAATGAATAAAAATGAAAAAGCTTGGAAGATCTCAGAAACTACCAAAATGCGATACACAGACATGAGTGGGCAGATGGTATTGGAAAAATGGTGCCAATTGACTTGCTCCACTCAGGGTTGCCACAGACCTTCAATTTGTAAGGAAAAAGAAAGCAGTGTCTGTGAAACACAATACAGGGACGTGTGCCTGTACAATGAAATGCCATTTTCGTGATTGCATGTGATGTTTCAGTGATGAATAGTCCCTTTAAATTTGCATGCCAGCTATGTAAATGGCTTTAAGTGAGTTTTCATTATCCTAAATGAAAGAATGGTAAGTAGTTTGAGATATCAACGCATAGTGCAATGCGAACATACTATTTATAGTTTATTAAATTAAAAGGATGCTAATCAATCATTACGTTTAAAACAACATTCACTGGGGAAAGGAGATCGACCTGCTATTTTTTAGAGTCAGAATTTGCTCTAACAAGTACTTGATTTTACTAAGTAAACTGGTGGTAAGAACACACAATTATAGTTGCTAAGGCGTAGTTTGACCTTAAGAAAAAACTGAACCGTTAGAGGACAGTGGAGTGAGAAGAAGTGAGAACCGTTGTAGAATTTCCTAAGAGCTGGACTGACTTAGCTTCTCTGGTATAAACAAGACACTGACACTTGACAATAGTATAAGCCCTAAAACTCAATATTTCTATATTGACATCTAGACTCCATACTAAATTTCATTGGTTTTGCATTAAAAAGAGAGCTTTGGGGGGCACCTGCGTGGCTCAGTTGCTTAAACCTCTGACACTTGATTTTGGCTCAGGTCAGGATCTCAGGGTGTGCGATTGAGCCCCGCATCTGGCTCTGAGTTCAGCGGTGAGTCTGCTTGAGATTCTCTCCCTCTCCTCTGCCCCTCCCCCTACTTACGTGCGTGCGCCCTCTCTCTCACTCTCTCTCAAGTAAATAAATAAGTCTTTAAAAAAAAGAGAGAGAACTTTTCACTGAAGCTTTAATAGCAGAAGGAATGACATCAAAGTAGAAGTAGTTTAGCCATGAACAGCAACACAGTCATTTAAAAATCATATTTGTGAAACTACATGAAATTAGATTGATTTTTATGCTATAAAAAATTTGCCATCAGGGAAATTCAAATCAAAACTACACTGAGATACCACTTTATACCAGTTAGAATGGCAAAAATTGATGAGGCAAGAAACAACAAATGTTGGAGAGGATGTGGAGGAAAGGATCCCTCTTACACTGTTGGTGGGAATGCAAGGTGGTACAGCCACTTTGGAAAACAGTGTGGAGGTTCCTCAAAAAGTTAAAAATAGAGCTACCCTGTGACCCAGCAATTGCACTACTGGGTATTTACCCCAAAGATACAATGCAGTGAAAAGAAGGAGCACAGGCACCCCAATGTTCATAGCAGCAATGTCCACAATAGCCAAACTGTGGAAGGAGCCGAGATGCCCTTCAATAGACAAATGGATAAAGAAGATATGGTCCATATATACAATGGAATATTACTCAGCCTTCAGAAAGGATGAATACCCACTGTTTGCATAGACATGGATGGAACTGGAGGGGATTATGCTAGTGAAATAAATCAAGCAGAGAAAGACAATTATTATATGGTTTCACTCATACGTGGAACATAAGGAATAGCATGGAGGACATCAGGAGAAGGAAGAGAAAAGTGAAGGGGGGGAAATCAGAGGGGGAGATGAACCATGAGAGACTATGGACTCTGGGAACAAACCGAGGGTTTCAGAGGGGAGGGGGATGAGGGGATGGGTTAGCCCAGTGATGGGTATTAAGGGGGCACGTATTGCAATAAGCACTGGGTGTTATAAGCAAACAACGAATCATGGAACGCTACATCAAAAACTAACGAAGTACTGTATGGTGACTAACATTAACATAATAATAAAAAATGACTTAGGTGTTTAAGTTAATTGTAGTAACTAGAGATGAATTAAGTAATATTTTAAAGTACTTAAAATTTTTCACACAACTTATTTTTCCAAGGAATGTAGGATAGACTTATGAATTGTTTGACCAGATTTTGTCAGCAAGATACCGAATTTGTTTCAGTGGGGAATCAAGCCCTTAGATTCATATTGATTACCTCTTATGAAACATACTTCCAGTTAATTGTTACAGCAATGTTTCAGTTGATTTGCAAATGGATCACTTTTCTTGGAAAGAAAAAGAAATTTGTATGTAAAATTACTTTAAATGGTTAATCTATAATAATTTATCTTTGTATTATTTTATAACTCTATAATATTTTAAAAACTGAAAAAAAACCCAAAGCATTATTATATAGGTGCCATTTTTGGAAGGCATCTCGTTTTCTGCACTTTTGACATTACCAACTTTGGTTTTAGGCATATTTTGATGTGTCGAGGCCAAACCTTGCAGAACATACTTTCATTTGATGTCATTTAAAGAGTAAAAGTTATGTGGTATTTTAAATTTTAAAATATTTCTCTCAGTGCTAACATTAGACATATATGGAATCCATTTGCTCATTTATTCAATACTTATTCCAATAAATAGTTACGAAAGCTTACTCAGTGTAACCCATTGAGCTATATCATGATGAGGTTACAAAGAGAAATAAAATATAGCCCCTGCTTCATGGGAGCACATTTGTTAGGCTAATTACTTGGCTGCTGTAACTAAGAGATCCAAAATATGGTGGCTTACATAAGAGAGAAATTTACCTATTCCCTCTGTAGCAGTCCATAAGTGAGTGAGTCATGGCGATAGGGGTGTTCTGCCACCCTGACCACATGGCTTCCAAGGTTGTTCTGGTTATCAAATTTTCCAGCCTGCAGAAAGGAGAAATTCAGGATGAGCAACTTGTCGTTAGGGAGCAACTTGCCTGGAAATTGCATATACTATTCCTGCCCACCTCTCATTGGAGTGAATTTAGTTTTGCAGCCACACCTAAGGAATGTAGTCTCTAACTGGGCTGTGGGTACCCAACTAGAACTTGGAGCACTCTATTACTGACAAGTAAAAGGGGTAACTCAGCAATTAAAGGGGTCAAAATATTAATATATGCAACAACATGGTTGAATCTCAGAAACATTAGGTTAAGTGAAAGTCGATCACAGGGGTACCTGGCTCAGTCGGTTAAGCATCTGCCTTTGGCTCAGGTCATGATCCCAGGGTTCTGGGACCCAGCCCTTCGCACCTCCCCTCACCTCAGGCTGCTTCTTCCTCTCCCTTTGCTCCTCCCGCTGCTCGTACTCTCTCAGTCTCTCTCAAATAAATAAATAAATAAAATCTTTAAAAAAGTCAGTCACAAAAAGTTAGGTACTGTGTGATTCCATCTGTGTGAATCTCTAGGAAAGGCGAAATACAGCGCTGTAGGTCTGTGGTTGCCTAGGGGCAGGATCCTGGGGAGAAGATCACCACAAGGGAGCTTTTTGGAGTGATTGAAACCTTCCAGATCTTGATTGTGGTTACATGACTATACACAATTGCCAAAATTTGTGAAGATTCACACTTAAAGTGAGCTAATTATTATTGTTGTTGCTAGTGCTGCTGTCATTATTGCTGCCTTGAATGGGGTTCTTAGAATTTTAAGGGAGTTAAAAAATATCACTGCCTCAATTAGGAATTCTTGAGGCAAAAAAACTAATACATTGCTATATTTTGTTTGAATTACTTTCAATTTTTTAAAAATGGCAAGTATGTATATTTATGAAGATAATTGAAATGACTGTTACACAGGGGCGCCTAGGTGGCTCAGTCAGTTAAGCCTCCAACTCTTGATTTGGGCTCAGGTCATGATCTCAGGGTTGTGTGATTGAGACCCGCTTGGGCTCCACGCTGATTGTGAAGCTCGCTTAAGATGCTCTCTCCCTTTCCCTCTGCTGCTGCCCCCCCCAAAATAATAAATAAAATGACTCTTACACAAATAACCCTGAAGCTTAGTATCCTCACTGAGAAATAAACACAATAGAAGATTTCTTATTCATTTCACAGTCCTGCTGGTTGGGTTGCTCTTCTAGCAGCAACTAGGGATCTAACCTCTTTCCTCTAGTGGCTCCACTGCCTTCTGGGCCTCTGGAGTCCTTTGGGAACTTGAAACCATGAGCCTGAGTCTATGCAACCTGTCAGGGCGAGACCTGGCAGTAATTCACACCTAATGCCCATATCCCATTGACCAGAACAGGTCACATGACCATACCTGGCAGGATGTTTGGAAACTTAGTCCTCCTGTGCGCCGAGAGCAGGAGTGAAATGCTTCATAAACATACAGCATTGTGTCTACCACAGTACAAAAAGTTGTAAAGAAACAGAAAAAAATTGTCCTTAATCCCAATCTGGAAACAAAACAGAATTCGTACTGCTTTCCTTCTAAGCTTTTTAACCTATGCATTTTAACATTTTATCATGTATGGATTATAGATATAATTGTATACACTTATTTTTTCACTAAATATTACTATATATTTTTCTATTGTAAAGAAGTTCAAATCCTATCTCTGCAATATACTGGTTGGGTGAGTGTGGGACAGTTCCCAGGCCTTGAGTTTCTTTTAATTTAGAAATGATGACTGAATGACTAAATGATACCTACTACACAGGGCCCTGGTGAGGATGAAATGAGATCATTCATTTAGAGTGTATGGTATAGGGCCAGAGACACAGTAGGCATCTGATTCTGAGTTACTCTACCTAACTGAATTTTCTGCCTAGCTCTCCTTACAGGAAGAGCATACTGATTTAATCGTTGCAGATTTATAATATGTATTAATATTTGATTGGGCTAGTCTTTTATCATGTTTATATTTGCTTATATTTAATAAAGCAATTGAACACTATTTGTGATGGCTTATTCTTCCAAATGAATTGCACAGTAGTGTTTTCCCTGGAAAAGCATGTCTTAGCCTGGCTTCTCCAGAAAGTAGAAGCCAAGACAAAGGAGTTAAGCATATTAGGGTGTGCAACCCCAAGGGACACTGTGAGGGACAGGGGAGTGATTCAGGGAAGGAGAGAGGGAGCCCATGCAAGGTGTCAGTCACCTAGTTCAGTGCTGCTCTGTGCAACTCACTGTTCAACCTCATGGTACTGCCTTCTGGGAAGTATCTCAACCCAGTCAGTCCAAGGTGGAGGAAGGGAGAGGATTTTTCCCACCAGCCCTCATATCTCTTTGGTTAAAATATCACCACACTGGGAGCCTATTCCATACACTTCAGGCTTGAACATGACCCAGCAGCACCCAGTGCGTCCCATGGCGTGTCATGCCCACATATCAGAGGGAAGCCCCAGAGAGAGCCCAGGCAAAGCCAACACAGGACGGTCAGTGAAGCAAAAGCAGGTAGGTGAAGCTGAGAGCATTTGAGGAGATCCTGAGAGAAAGAAAATTTTGGATTAGTTAACATCTTCATATTAACCAGTTTTCTTGTTCTGGAACATAGCAATAACATTTGTAAAAGGGAGTTTCCCCACTTATTCCTAAAGGCATGTTCTTACATTCTCTTCGATTTGTCTCTGTCCGGATCAAATTAACAAATTAATTAATTTTTTATATATTAATGATGTGACTACAAGTCCTTGTAAGGTAGCCTCCCTTAGTTACAGAGAAAATTCATACAGTTTGGTACTATTATTGAAGTCATTAAAAAAATAAAGGATTTTCTGCTGTCTATGGGAATGAGACCTCACTTGTTCCCTGGCCAAGGAGCCTAGCATCGGAGGGTCAGTGAATATCCTGTGCCCTCATCCCAAGTCTCTTATGATCTGTCTCACGGCAACTTCTCTTCTGCCCAGATGCCTTTTAAGGTCCCTTCGAGCTCTGTCCTTAGCACTAAATTACTCTTGTTCAAAAAATGATTTGTGAATGGGCATGTGATGAATGTCCTCCAAAATACTTTTTTCCATTCAAACTTAAACTCTTCTTGTACCAGAAATAATATCCTGGGTACTGTAAGAATCTCTGTAGATATACAAAGTGAATCTGTCCCATATTTTGACATGCTATGAATCTGAGAGTCAATTAAAGTGATCATTTTGTATTCAAGAGAATAAACTGTGCGGACCTGGTTTTTCCCTCTTGTTCAAAGGACTTTTAATGAGAGCCAGGTGGTTAAGTTCCTGGTCTGCGATGCTGAGCTGTGCACGGGGGTTCTAATACGTGCAGCCTATGCCAGTTCTTTGTCAGGAGGATTATCCTGGGACGCTCTGAGCTTTGGGTTGTTCCTTGCGAAACCACAGAATTGCCGCATGCCCTTTGGAGGTATTTCACTGTGCTCCTCCGTGTCTAGATGCCGTAGTGTTGTTATATGATATCAAATTTCTCCACAAAATGCCATCGCCATTGGCTATTCATTTGTGTGCACCAACATTATTATTTGCTGTCCTTAGTCCATTTTGTCGTATTCAGTAACCTTCACCAGAAGCTCAGCATCCTGGCAGGCATCTTTCCCCTTGGCTACAGAGGAACCTTGTATTTCTCTGAATCTTTCCAAAAGATGGGAATGCAGCAGAAGCAGCTGGAGATATGAAAATAACCAGGAACAAAATAGACATCAAGTTCACGAAAATACTGAAAAAGAATTTCAACAGAAGCAGCTCTCTTCTGACACTGCACATGCTGTAGGATCCAGTGCTAGGTTGGCTGCCACATGGCAGTTTTGAACAGGGAAAAAAGAACGGGATGTATATTGACACATGAGTGCATATCTTAAATGCAGATGGTAAGTGTGCAGACTATAGATTTTACTCTTAGACCCGTGTGGGTGATTAATATCACGTGCTAAAGACATGGGTATAATGAGAAAAGGAGAGAAAATTCTAAGATAGCTCTATTTCCATCCAGACACAAAGAAATCTTAAGGGCTTAACCGAAAAATGAATCTAGTAGGTGGATGATGTCAGCGCCGAAATTTCTGTTAATACTTTCAAAGTGTGCTTTAATATAAAAAAAAAAATGTTTCATGGCTTGGAAAGCCAAAGCTTATTGAGATACACAATGTCTTTGAGTGAGCATTCCAAAAAAGTGAATATGTCATTCTGGCATGGATTGTTCTTTCTTCGCCATCCTCGTTGACACAGCCACGTTGCTTCGGTTACATGTTCTGTTACCCCAGAGACTCCTGGGCTGTCCCACCCAACAGCATTAAGGTTGCTATATTACCATAAAAGTCTACCCTGTGAGTAAAACAAAGGGGCTGCATTAGCACAAAAAGCAGCCTCCCCTCCTGGATTGAAGAAAACATACACCCAACACCGTGGTTGCTGGAGTTTCGATCGCTTCCTGAGAAGATGATGACTTCCAAAGTGGAGAAAGCTTTACCCCCCAGTACAACAGAGACTTCCCTAATCTTCGTGCTTTGCCTCCCTCCAGGAATTTTAAGGCATAAAATCTTAAATCTAAAGCTGTCTTTGAGATCAGGGAGAAATATTTAAACATTTATGCATTCAGTTCATGATTCAGAGATTTATTTATAAGACTGTTGATTTTGGGACACCCAACTCTTGCATTTAAACTGCCGAAGTGAGTCATGTTTGTGGGAGGTAATTACTACCAGAAAGTACAACTAACTTGTAAGCGTCTCTTTAAAATGTCCACTCACAATCTACAATTACTGTAAATAACAGGCTACCAGGACTCTTGCTCTGTTTTATGGCTGTATGTATTTATTATGAGTGCATTAGGCTATACCCAAACATACTTTTGTCACAGGGGGATTCTTGGAGGGAGAAACGAGTCCCTTCATTAAAGTATCAGTATAGGTTTCTGAGGATGTAGGTTTGAAAAGATATAATATCTCAAAGTTTCCTTCCATTATAGGGAACAAAGCCCAGAGAACAGCTGGCTCAAGAAAAATGGTAGATTCCAGTTGGTCGAACATGTATACGTATGATTTGTGCATCATGAAAAGTCAGATCCAGCCCACTGAAAGTAGAGCAGGCACTTCAACTTTAGCACCTCAGTGTCTCTCTCAGGCTGATTTCGTGTCCTCCTAGGAGGTTCTCTGGTCTTCCATGTAGTGAGTGCTGAGCCCCACACCCGTCTAACTAGCAGCCTGTTTCTGAGCACATCCTTCACCAGTCTGTGTCTGAGATTTCACAGATGAGATGTCTAGAGAGCCGGTAGTATAGAAAGGAGAAAGAGTAGGAAGGAATTTGCTGTCTGGAGTCAGCTTAAATAAGGAACCGCTACAGCNGGAATTGGCAAAAGCATCAGAAAGGAAAGGCTGGAATTTCCATAGACCAACTCTGGCTACTTGATGGTTTTACCCTGCCTTTGACCTCACCTTGCTTAATACACCTCAGCTGTGATAGCAAGTCCTCCCGGTCTCCTCCAAAGTTCCTTGACTCTGGAGCCAAACACATACTCTTCTTTGGTGGGTTTGAGTCTTAACCAGCTATATAACCGTGCCTGCTTAGGCTGTCTGTGACTCAGCTGCCTTCTTGGACCTGTTCATATTCATCCATTCTGCAGCCATTTACTCATCATGCATTAGGAACCATTTACAGACTACCCTCTACGTGCCAGTTGTCATGCTAGGTGTTGGGATACATCTGTGAATGTTACCCAGTCCCTGTCTTTGAGGATCATACTGCCTTGTTGGGAGAAATAACCATGAAAAGTGACAGTTTCAAAACTGTATGATGGACCTTACGTGGGGGTAAGCAGGTGCTATGCGGACACATCAGAAAGGTGCTATACGTGATCTTAGGGAGCAGAAAACACTTTCCATGAGTTCCCTTGTTTAAGCGAAGACCTAAAGGAAAAAGTAGGAGATAAGCAGGAGACATAAGGGGAAGAGAGAGAAAATATTCAATGCAGAAGAGCAGGCCAGAGCCTGTGAGAAACAGGAAGATCCAATTCAGAGAAGTGTGATTAGTTCTCAGTGGAGGGAGCAGAGAGTAGAACAACAGTGGAATGATGACTGTGAAGGCCCATTGCTGCCAGGTTAGGTCATTCGAATGTAATTGGGATCTGCCGAAGGATGCGTGCTCTGTACCGTGTTTCCCTTGGAACAGCCATTTACTGATTCTGACGTGCTAGTATCGAAGCTTCCATCTGAGCAAGTTAATAAGGTCTCAGTCATTTGGCTAGTTTTCTTACTCTCCTTTCCACAGTTAACCTCCCCCGTGACCAGAGCGAGTGCACTGTTTGCATCCTCGGACTGGTGGCCTGGCCCGAGTTCCACCTTCCTTACCACACACTCTGCTCCGTCGTCTCTGTGACCCACCTGGGCCCACAACATAACCTACAGTGCTCTTCTGTTTTATGTATTTTAACCAAAAATGTCTCTCTGGCTTAATTTTAACCTAAATCAAAATCTGGAACATATGAAAATATACAAGCTTACTATTCATTCAACAAATGTTAAGGAAGTCCTATGTGGAGGGGAATATGCGTTCCAGGTAATACAGTAATGAGCAGGAGAGACTAAGTCTCCACTTTCATGGAGTTGATATTTTAGAAGAAGAAGACAGACAAATGAGCACTATATCAGATAGTGATAATTGTGTCAAAAATGATTATGAGATAGTGATTACTATGTAGAAAACTTCGGCAGGCAAGGGCTGCTGGAGGATGCTAATTGCTGTAGGATTGTAACGTACATGCATCCAGGAGCATAGATACATGCCACTGCCCTGTAAGCATGCATCAACAAGTTTTCTAATGACTTCAGGATTCAAAAATTAGAGAATTCACATAATTAGTTTGAAATCCTAGACTTTGACAGTAATGTCATTGTTGCTTGTAAATTTCATTTTTTTCATGAATATTTTTGATTTTTAGCTTACGAAATTCAATGTGTGAATTTATTTTAGTCTTATAGTATAATAAACAGGATTTTGCAATAATCCTATAGCCTAAATGGCCCTGTGTTAAATAATGTGATTCAGTGCATTTTTGAATGGATTTTGCTTTACGAAAATACGAGTTAAGTACTTAACTATTTACATTTTATCTTAATTTTCCATCTGTAAGGATGGACAAGCATTATTGTTACAACCTTGTGAATAATAGTAGGGATTTTGGTAGGGAGGGACGTAAGTCTTCTACTATATGCCTAATAGGAGTGAAGAAAAGGGGACTGGAGAAGCAATATTTGAAGAAAGAGGAGCTGAGATTTTCTAGGATTGGAAGACAGCACGAATGCTCACATTAAAAGTACACTAGAGGTTGGGGCACCTGGGAGGCTCAGTCTGTTAAGAGTCTGACTCTTGATTTTGACTCAGGTCATGATCTCAGGATTGTGGGATTGTACCTGGCTTCAGGCTCCATGCTCAGCGGGGAGTCTGGTTGAGATTCTCTCTCCCTCTCCCACCCCCCCACATGCTCTCTCTCTCTAAAATAAATCTTTTTTTAAAAAAGTACCCTAGTAGTAGGTGAGGTGAATGAAAATAAGTATAAAACAGTGAAATTGAAGAACATCAGATTAAAGAGAAAAACCTTAAAAGCTATCAGAGATAAAAGATTCCATGCAGAGGAGCACTTGCTGGACAAATGGACGATCGTCATTACTACAATAGATGTGAGAAGACAGTGATGTCTTCATGACCCTGAGAGAAATTAACTGTCAATCTAACATTTTATCTTCAGCAAAACTATTAAAAATGGGTAGACATTTTTATAATTACAAAGATTTAGATAATTAACCAATCAGAGTCTCTCACGGTAGGATACACTTAAAAAAACCCAGAGGGGGGGCGCCTGGGTGGCACAGCGGTTAAGCGTCTGCCTTCGGCTCAGGGCGTGATCCCAACGTTATGGGATCGAGCCCCACATCAGGCTCCTCTGCTATGAGCCTGCTTCTTCCTCTCCCACTCCCCCTGCTTGTGTTCCCTCTCTCGCTGGCTGTCTCTGTCTCTGTCGAATAAATAAATAAAATCTTAAAAAAAAAAAAAAACCCAGAGGGAAGGTATGGATACAAGATAATGGTGAACACAGATGTCAATAGAAATAAAAGATAGTATATTAACTACTGACTACTAGAAAAGTTTTTAGGGTTATAAAAGATTAAAGCTATATATATATATGTATATGTATATATATACATATACATATATATAATACTGTGTGTATGAGCAGGGAGGGGCAGAGGGAGAGAGAGTGCTGAGTGGGGGAGCCTGATGTGGGGCTCGATCTCACAACCCTGAAATCATGACCTGAGCCCAAATCAAGAATCTGACGCTCAACTGTCTGAGCCACCCACACGCCCCAAAATCGAAACTTTAAATAACAATATGAAATATTCAGTGGGAGAAGGTTAAAATGCTGAACAACTTCAGACTTAGCTTTCAAAAGAAATCATAGGTAGGAATATATTTTTAAATGTTAATGGTGATCACTGAAAGAATAGAATCGATGGTTTCTTTTTTTATTATTATGCTATGTTAGTCACCATACAGTACATCATTAGTTTTTGATAGTTTCTGAACAAGTGGAAGGATCAAAACCTTGATCAATCCAACAGAAGATAGAAAAAAGGAAAACAACAAAGGGAATGAGAGTAAATTAAAATTTTGAATGTTGGAAATACATGCAATATACCAACAATCACAATAAATATGAGTGGATTAAACCAGAAGTAGACAACCTTTTTCTGTAAAGGATCAAATAATAAATGTTTTAGGTGTTGTGGGTCACATACAATTTCTTCAATCCTTTAAAGACCTAAAAAAAATTTTTTTTTAGCTTGCAAGCCATACAAAAACAGATTAAGGCCACATTTAGCCTATGGGAGGAGTTGGTCAAATTCTGGATTAAAATTTTAACAGACAAAAATTTCCAGACTGGGCTTTTTTTTTGTTTTTGTAAGCCGGCTATGTGCTTCTCAGAAGAACCTTAAAGCACATAAAGGATTTTCAATAAAGAGTGGGAAAATATATACTTACAAATATATTAAGCCAAGGGAAGCTAAATGGTAGACCTGGAGGCAAGGATTCAAGTGCAGGTAGTTCGTTGAGAGGGAATCTCAGGAAACATCTGCAGGGAAGTGGAGACATGAGAAAGGGAAGAGAAGAAGCTGATTGATCAAAGATGCATTGTCAGCCATTTACCACTTTAGGCAACTGGAGAATAGTCCCCTGAGGAACTCTGGGAGACAGAGAGAATGTGCCTCAGAGCCAACTCACCTGAGGAGCAAGGAAGCTTGAGCATTTATTGACCAACTCTCTAACCGTCATTGCTGAGTGGTGGCTCTGGGGACATTAACTCTTTGGCTCTCTTGGCTTGCCTTATGGATAAGTAGAGAGTTCTACCGTGGCCGGGGGAAAAGCCCTCGAGCAGAAAGTCACAGCTTCTTGCAGCAAGCAGTCTGTACACATAGAGATGAGCGCTGAGGGAATATGTGTTGGGCAAAGAGTGAATTCTGCTGTATTAGAACAATATTACTAGAAGTCAAATTGAGTTAAGGAAAAAGGCACTGGAAGGGATAAAATGGGAAATTACATAATAATAAGGGAATAATCACCAAAAAAACAAATCATCATGAATTAGCTCGAGACACAGCATCAAAATATGCAAAGCCAAAAAGTGACATAATCACATAGATAAGTTGGCAAATTTATAATCCACGTTGAAGATTTTAATGAATCTTTAGAAAAAATGAATAGATCAAGGTGACAAAAATTAGTAAGGAAAACAAAAGATATGGCAGAAAATACGAAGTTGAGATAACCTATAATGAGAATGAAAATGTGAAGCAAGCATTTCTGACCAAAATGGTTCCCACTGGGCTAAAATCAAGGTGTCCACAGGGCCATGAGCTCTAGGAGGAAATCCATTTCTTTGCATTTTTCTACTTCTAGAGGCCACATGGATTCCTTGTTTTGTGACACCTTCCTCCATCTTCAAAGCCAGTTGCGGGGCATCTATAAAACTCTCCGACTTTCTTGCCTTTCTTCTTCACTTCTAAGAACTCTTGTGATTACATTGGGTTTGCTCAGATAATAGGATAATCTCCTCATCTCAAAATCCTTAATCATGACTGCCAAGTCCCTTTTGCCACGTAAGGTAACATATTCACAGCTTCCAGGACTAGCACACGGACATCTCCGAGGGGGTCATCATTCTGCCACCATACAAGCTATATGAAGTTTTGCACTGTGTATACTAAAGACAAAGAGACACATTTCCAAGGCTGATTTAGATTCAGAAACTTCAAACCACATTCTTTCTTCAGATGGCTTTTGGAATTCTGTTTTAGTGCTAAAGTGTAAGTTTCAAGATAAGATTTAGATAAATTGTCAAGTGTAACCAACCATAGTACAAAATAATAAAATCTATAAGTTGCATAGAAGAGTCGTTCTGCAACCTCATTTCATAACTTACTCCATATTCACTGCGTGATTTGTTCTCACTACAGTACTATAGAATGTACCTTTGCTTACAAATAGTGTGGACCATTTTTCTACAGAAAACACAAAATTAATATGCTTGATCTAATAGTTTTATATAGAGGGTTGCATATCCCTTCCCATAGGAAATATATTTTCTTTTCAAAAACTTTAGAATATTTCCAAATATTAATTATGTATCAAATGACAAAAAAAACCAATAAATTTTAAAGAATTGTTAACATGTAGAGAAATTCTCTAATCTGAATGAAATTAAGTTAGAAATCAACAATATAACGATAGGGAAAATATGCTTGGAAACTTAAATAGCATAAGTTGAAGAGGAAATCACACTAGAAATTACAGTTAGCACTAAGCAGCCAAAAATGTACTACATGATAAACTGCTAAAGTTATGGTACTTAGAGGTGAATGCATAGCNNNCACAGCACCAAAATACCTTTATTTAAATATATATAAAATATATTTTGGTATATATCTATATCAAATATATATATATTTACATATATATAAATATATATATTTATATAAATAAAATATATATAAATAAAATATATCTATTTATATATATAAATAGATATATTTAAAATAAGCTGGTGATTGGATTAAGAAGCTAGAAGACAGCTGTAAAATGAAGCCAAGAAACAGAAATAATTTTATAAAAATTAATTAAGTAAAAAATAAAAGAACACCTATGATCCAGCAATTGCACTACTGGGTATTTACCCCAAAGATACAGATGTAGTGAAGAGAAGGGCCATATGCACCCCAATGTTCATAGCAGCATTGTCCACAATAGCTAAATTGTGGAAGGAGCCAAGATGCCCTTCAGCAGATGACTGGATTAAGAAGATGTGGTCCATATATACAATGGAATATTATTCCATAAAAAATATTATTATAATAATTAAAAAAGTAAAAAAACCCAAAATAAATAAAAATAAAAAAATAAAAGAACAGTAGAGAAGATAAACAATAAAAAACTGATGTATGAAAAAACTAATGACAGATCAAGATTTAAAAAAAAAATAAATGTTTATTATGAACAAGTTTATGCTCCAAATTTAAATATTTAGATTAAAAAGTTCTTTAAAAAGAATCACAAAAATTAACAGAATGAAAAATTGGACAACATGAATATTCTGAGTCATTAAAAAGACTAAATCAGTAATCAAAACTCTCTTCCCCACCAAAAAGACATCAGGTACTTATGATTTTATGTCTGGGTGTTATATCTTTAAGGTACAGATAGTCTCCAACTTAGACACATTATTTCAGGGAACTGGAAAAGAAGAAAAGCTACTTAGCTCATTTTTAAACCTAGTATGATGTTGAGATCAGGGAAAACGTAAGAAAAGAAAACTATAGATGGATTTTTTTGTTTGTGTTTTTGTTTTTTATAATAATATTTTTTTATTATATTATGTTAGTCACCATACAGTACATCCCTGGTTTTTGATGGAAAGTTCCATGATTCATTAGTTGCGTATAACACCCAGTGCACCATGCAATATGTGCCCTCCTTACTACCCATCACCAGCCTATCCCATTCCCCCACCCCCTCCCCTCTGAAGCCCTCAGTTTGTTTCTCAGAGTCCATAGTCTCTCATGCTTCATTCCCCCTTCTGATTACCCTTTTCTTTATCCCTTTCTTCCCCTACCGATCTTCCTAGTTCTTATGTTCCATAGATGAGACAAACCGTATGATAATTGTCTTTCTCTGCTTGACTTATTTCACTTAGCATTATCTCCTCCAGTGCCATCCATGTTGCAGCAAATGTTGATAAATCGTTCTTTTTGATAGCTGAGTAATATATACATTTCATTTAGGAGCACAGCAGCAAAACATTCTAAATAAAATAGTAGCAAATTAAATTCAGCAGTATTTATGTTTAAATTGGGCTCATCTCAGAAGTGGAAAGGTGATTTCAGAAGGAATTCTAAAATCTTTTGATACAGAGATTAAGACAATCTTTATGATTAGTTCCATAATTCCAGAAAAAGCATATGTTAAATTAATTCATGATGATTTTTAAAAATCTTAGAAAAGTAGGAACAGAAGGGAACATTACTTAGTATTCAAAACCTACAATAATCATGCATTTTGATCAGACTTTAAAAACATTTGCATTAAAGTCAGGGACCAAATAAAGGTATTTCATGTCACCACTTCTATTCAACAGTGTGCTAGACAATCCAGGAGATGGACAAAAACATAAGAGGTACAAGAATTTGAAAGAAAGCCATGAGGCATATTTATATACATCAAAAACCTAAATGTAATATTATTTCTAGTAATAAACCAATACAAAATTCTAAAACAAAATTGAATGTTGGTCCAAATTTTTGCATACAAGCTCAGTCGAATCAATAACATTCCAAATAATCCATTACAACAGCAACACATAAAGCATACTTTTTGCAGTGACAACAAAAACAATAATTTACCTAAGGATAAATCCAACAAAGTTTTACTAGAAAATTATAAATAAAATAATTCATTGCCAAAGTAATGGGAGTCTCAAATAAATGGAGGAGTGTTGAATAAAAGCTATGTTTTTGGATTGGAAGATTCATTATAATAAAGAAGGCAATATTTGCAAATTAACTTATAAATTAAGTGTAAAATCCAATTCCATTTAAAATATCATCTCAGTTTTATATAGAACTTGACAAGTGTCCTTAATATTCATATGATAGACAAAAGGACAAGAATAGCTAAAAAAATATTTAAAGAACAAGCTGGGGAAGAGATCAATATTTTTGACAAAATTATACTGATTAATACAATACAATTGTGGCACAGAGATAGACAAGATGCCCAGCGGAAGAGAATACAGAGCTCAGTCCCATGCATACAGTGACATTTAGTATCTGTCAGGAGTCGTATTGCTGTTCAGTGGAGTAATAAAATGGTGGTGGAAAAAATTAGTTATCAATAGGAAAAAGATAAAACTTAGTTCTTAGCTTATTCCCCAGGCTGAATTAAATACTAAATGTGTAGAGTAACATTCTAAAAATTTACAACATAGCATTAAAAATGTCATTAAGACTTGAAGATGGAAAGAAGAGGGTTCTTAACATACACAGCAATCAAAGAAAGAATTGATAAATTTGACTCCTTTAAAATATTAAACTCCTTTATAAAAAAGATACTATAAAGTTAAGGTACAGCATAAACTGAAAAAAGATATTGACAATGCATATAGTTGATTAGTTACCAGAGTATATAATGGTTGCCTAAAAATTAAAGGGAGAAAGAGAAAGAAAAAAAAAAGAAAGAGGAAGAAAGGAAGAAAGAAAGAGGAAGAAAAAGAAGGAAGGAAGGAAGGAAGGAAGGAAGGAAGGAAGGAAGGAAGGAAGGAAAGAAAAGAAAAAGAAGGAGAAAGAACACTCAAAAAATAAGCAAAGTATTGTGAGAGGTGAAGAATGAATAAGCAAAGCATAGAGGATTTTTATGGCAGTGAATATTCTGTATGACACCGTAATGATAGGTACATGTCATTATACATTTGTCCAAACCCATGGAATACACAACACCAAGAGAGAACCGTGATGTGAACTGTGGACCTTGGGTGGAAATGTAGGTTATTGATGTAGGTTCCTCAGTTGTAACAAACGTACCACTTTTGAGGGGATGCTGATAATTAATATGTGGGTGCAGGGGTATGTGGGAATTTTGTTGTGAACATTAAACTGCCCTAAAAGAATAAAGTCTTAATTTTTAAAAATAAGCAAAGTTAGGTGGCAATTTACAGAGGAGGATTGGCTAATGACCAATAAACATGAAAAATTATTCAACTTTTACCAGTAATGAGAGAAATGCAAAATAAGTCGCAATTTCACATTATGAGATTAGAAATAGTATTTAAAATCTGACAATATCAAATGGTGACTTGGATGTGGAGCAAGGAGAACTTTCAAATGTTTCTGTTGGAAATATTAATTTGCACAAAATATTTGGAGAATAATTGGACAATATCTAGTAGAGATGAACAATAGAAAGATAAATACCAGATTATCACCAGCAACTCTCATTGGGCATGGAGAGAGGTGAAAAGGATCCAGGAAGAGTACATAGGGGGCTTCTACTTTACCTGCAATGCTTAGTTTCTTTAAAAAATGTGGAGCAAATATGGTAATATGTCAAAATCTGATAACATGGGGTACAAGTGCATTTTCTATTTTAATTTGTACTTAATTTTAATGTGTACTTATCTGGGTCTCTTTATTTGAAATGTATACCTAGCATGTGCCAAACATTCTTTCAAGAGCTGGGGATAGAGCATTGAACAAAAAAGAAAAATCCCCAGCTTCAGAGAACTTACGTGTTAGAGAGTGTTTAAAACGTTCCATATTTTTAAAAGGAAAAAAAGACTAAGAGAATGATGAAGAGGTGGATTCAAGTTTTTTGAGAAAGGTTGGTTGGCATTATGTAGATTCCGGTTGTGCTTGGTGGTCATCAATTTGTGGTTGTGAGAACTCTATCCGGGAAAATGATTTTCTCTAGTGGGATTCAACTGCCTGATGGCAAACAAGGAGGAGTGACCGGGTTGGTCCAAAGTTGAAGTTTTTGCCAGCGAGGGAAGTGTCATTAAAAACTAAAGGTACAGTGAGGATACTGGGAAGATGGCAGAAGGGAGAGCACTGGAATCTGTGTTCCCACTTAGACCGTAATTGCACTGGCAGAATCTCTCCTATGTAACTATTTTGGAACTGGAGTCAAGCAAGTTCCAAGGGAAAACTTGGACCGTAAATTGTGGTTACGTTCAGTCCATTTCAGCTCCCAGCATGCTAGCAGCTATTATGTGGAAACTTCCGCATCCTTTCAACCTCTCCAAACTGCCCTCCTTCCCTGGCAAGCAGCCATGTGTGTGTTCCTAAAGCAGCTTGCACCACTTTGGGGAGCTAGGATGGGCAATAAAAATCCTGTCCTTCAAATACTGGGGATCTGTGCACTGATGGCTGATTGCTGCTCTGACCACAATGTGCCGACAGAGGACTGCAGCCATTGTTGTAAGCCCGTCCCCCTCTGGCCGAAGTGACTTCCAGGGCATTTAAAAGTCTGGTGACTCCCCTCTTTCATTTTTCTCTCTGTCCCCTATTGGGAGCCAGACCTTAAAGACTAGAATATTCAAAAGGAACTGCATATACAGGAATCATTAGAAAGTTACACATACCCAGGCAAAGGCGCAGGCTCAGAAAAGACCCGAGAAGACTTAAGTTTATACCTCAGGCTGATCCTCAGCATAAAGACAGCGTACAAAAATCAAAGGGAAAAAGAAAGAAAAGGAAAAGATAAAAAGCAAAAGAAAAATCAGTGAACTCCGGGACAGGGGAAGAATATGATTTCCAGAGTTGTCAGATCATTAGAAGCAAATTTGCAGTTTTAAACAATAAAAACAACAACAAAAAACACAAAAAATACAAAGAAATAGGAAAATATGATCCATTCAAAGGGTGAAAAAAACTGTCCCAGAGGAAAACCAGATGATAGACCTACTAGACGAAGATTTAAAAACAACTATCTTAAAGATGCCCAAAGAACTAAAAGAAGATGAGGAGAAAGCCAAGTGAACAGTGTGTGAACAAAATGGAAATATCTATAAAGAGATGTAAAATTAAAAACTAAAATTCTAGCTAGCATGTGGAAGCAACACAAATGTCCAGATAAGCCATGTGTGGCATACATGTACCATGGAATGTTACTCAGCCTGGAAAAGGATGGAAGTTCTGCCACATGCTATGGCATAGATGAGCCTTGTTAGATGACATTATGTCAGGATGGAAGTCCAATGTGGCTTTTCTTGCTCAGTGATTTTAGAGACGTTGAGTAGTTCCAGCATGACCTCTCTTTCCTAAACTGTTTTCCTATTCCACTGAAAGCACGACTCTATGCATTGGCTACTACAGCATTTCAAAATATTTGGGACACTTCTCCTAGTTTTGTACAACCCGGTATGGTGACTAACATAACATAATAAAAAAATCTGTGTACACCCCAAAATGTTGGTGTTTTGTATGGTTCACAAGTGCAGCATTCCTTAATTCCTTCTGCTGTCACAAGTGTCATTTAAAGAATGAAGCATATACTGCAGGAAAACATTACAACCTTTTCCTCTTGGTTTAAGTCAACTCCAAGGTAACTGGAAAAAAGCATGCTAAGTGAAATAAACCAGTCACAGAAAGACAAATACTGTATACTTCCACTTATGTGAAGTACCTAGACTACTCAAAATCACAGAGCCCGCAAGTGAAATAGGGACTGGCAGGGACTGGCAGGAGGGGGTATTGGAGAGTTAGTGTTTAATAGAGACAGAGTTTCAGGTTTGCCAGATGAAGAGAGTTCTGTGTATCGATGGCGGTGATGGTTGCACAACAGCGTGGGTGTACTTGATGTTACTGAACCGTACACTTAAAAATTGGAAATATGGTGAGTTCTGTGTTTTGGATATTTTACCACAATAAAAAAAAATGGTGGGGGGAAGCAAAGGTACAAGGGCCAAGGGAGTGTACAGTTTGCAAGAGAATAGTTGAAATAATGGGTCTTGGAATCCAAACTGGATAGGAAGGAAGTGGAGAAAGGGAGAAGGGGAGAGTTTGGGGGGTAGACCTTTCACGGAGGTTGCAGAAGAGTGAGTGGTAGTGGGGATACCTGAGCAGACAAGCTGGAAGACCGAGGTGCTGCTTGGAGAGCTTTGAACTGATTTCGGAGTGGAGCATTTTCTTTTCTCACTTGATGATACACCCTGGATATTTTTCCATTTCAAAAGTCATAGTTCTATCTCACCCATTTTAATATAGAATTCCATTTCTCAGATGTATCATAATTTAATTAATCAGTCTCTTACTGTAAACAGTTTTAAATTATAGTAAAAAGTTTGTTATTTAAACTAATAAATTATGATCCTTACAGAAATCCTCACCAAGGAGCCTCTGACCTCTTGAGACAGTGGAAGAAGCTCTGTGGTTCCAGAGAAGCTCAAGACCGAAGCTATCGAGTGGTGCCCCACTGCACCACCCCCCCCCAACCAGGGAGGAGGCACAGCCTAGAGGTGGACAGCCTGGAATATTCCACTGCACACTGAAGTCATGTTGGGAGAGAAATCAGGTTATTCTAACTTGCCCATTAATGTATAGAATTACTTAGAATTAATTCCACTGAGTTGCTTCTATTTGAAAAGAACTGTATCAGGAACTGGAAGCGTAAAAGGCTGTCCAATAAAGAAGGCATAATTAGATGAGGACGTAAGTTATTACAATGTGACGTTAAATCGGAAGCAGATTTAACATGAAGTGAAAGAAGTCCAGTGTCCGTGCCCCTCACTCACACGGGCCCCTTCTGATGCTCCGGGAGAGACCCTAGAAACATACGTGGTCATACATTCTGGTAAACTTTGCAAACGTGAGAAGTTTTTTTTAAACTACGGTTAACCTGTCTCTTTCCCGTCTCACTTTCCCTACTGTTGAAAGGGCCAATGACATTTTTGAGACCCCAAACTGATTGCCGGCTGCACTGGTATAGGAGTGATTTCTAGAAACGTCTTACTACCCCTGTGCTGATTCATTGAGTTCATGGCTTGAGGGTATAGAACAGAGGCTCTACCATGACGGGAACATACCCTGTGGCACTCAGCCTAGGAAGCAGGTGGGTCCTGGAGGAGATGCAAGGGTCTGAAGTGTGTGCAGCCAGAAATGAGTCTGGAGAATTCTTCCCATCAGATGTGTAGAACTGTAAATGGAGGATTTGGTTCTCAATAGTGCCTGGTCAGAACAGAACTTTCCAAAGTCAGGAATATTCTTAATAACACAGCATAAGCAGTTATACGCGTGTACGTGCACCACCCATTCTTTCTTTCTGTGGGTAATTGCACAAAATAAAGGAATCTGTGGGTCTCGAGGCACAACCTGGTGGCAGGACTACAAAGGAGTCCATCTGTATGTGAAGTTCTCTATTCTAGTCATTCCAGTTACCAACAATAAAAACATGCGACCAGCCATTACAGAAGAAAGACAGGTAGCTACTGAACGAAAATGTTATTTTTCTAGATTTTGAAATATTCGTTGTATTCGTTAACTCATTAAGACTTGATTTTGGTGTGATTTCTTTATTTTAAATAAATACGCATTTTCATATCTAATTTTGCGTTAATAACTTTCAATTATTTTTCCTAAAGAGGTCCCCTCCAAACTGTTTAACTTCACGGCCTATGGAACCTGGATCTGTCCCAGTACAAAGCAGTGAGCATGATGCGAGAGAAACGTAAGAGCGTCTGTGGGAGTTCTGAGAAGGAAGACATTATTCAGGACAGAGATGATCACAGAAGGGTTTTATCTGAGCTATGATCAAGCGAAGAACTTGAATTCAGAAATATAGCAAATGATGTTCTAAACGAAAAACTGAATGCTTCATACATTTTTTTAAGTTTACACACAGTCTAGTCTTAATGAGTTAAGCATATGGTTATTCCAATATCCTTCTACACTTAACGTTTACAAACACATCTTAATGAAAGAAGATCTTGCTGGAAAGACGATTTATTCACAGTGTGGTTTCAATGAGTTAAGCATACGGCTATTCCCATATGCTTCTTCACATATATTTACAAACACGTCTTTTTATTTATGTATTTATTATTTTTTTATTTTTTAAAGTTTTCGGTTTAATTCCAGTCAGTTACAACATACAGAATTTTATTAGTTTCAAGTGTACAATATAGTGATTCAACACTTCCATACATCACCCGTGCTCCTCTTCATAATGTTTAATAATTTCTACCCCTGGTTCTACTCACTCAAATACTGTTTGTCATTGACACATCCCCTTCTCCACCTTCACATCCTTTCTGATTCCATATCTAAAAACCTTTCTGCTGGTGTTTTGTGGGCATGGGTTCAAGTAACAGATCAGTGCAAACTTGGTGGGTGTTCTAAAAAGAGAAATTTCCAGGCTGGATTCTGCGTTGGAGTCCACACCCAGAGAAATGCGACAGTTCTGTAATGCAGTCCAGGTCCTATTTCATAAATTAAGACAAACATTAATATTACATAAGCAAAGCGAACTTTCTCCCCTGTTACTTAATTATGATATAATTAGTGAACAGGAGTTAGAGAAAGTCCTATTTTTGAGCTCTAGCCTGGAGTCTCCCTCACACGTTCATGAGAAGGAGACAGTCATAATATGCAGAAGTCAAGGGCAAGAAGAGTTTCTCTTGTGCAGCACTATGGCCTAGATACATCACACCATATGCATGACTTAAGATCGTGTGTGTGCATGTGTGTGTGAGAGAAACACACACATAGAAAGACTGAGAACAGAGACCAAGACTGAGACACAGCAACCATGTTCTGCAAAGGTTAGAGGATCCCTGCAGGAAGTGCCTGGTACTCTGTGTCCTATCTGGGACCACTTCTCCCACTGGTAGGCTCAGCCTTCCACAGGTCTGGTGACTCATCAGACTGTCCCAGGCCCCTTGAGTTTGGATGACTCAGCATCGAGTGAGCTTACTATGAACCTAGCTGACATCAGAGGGGAGAAGACAGCAGGACAAACATAGACAGTCAGTCCCTGGGGTCTGAGAAACAAGGTGGGGGAGGCAGATCAAACAGCTGAATAGTCGCTGAGTCATGAAGGAAGAACCAAGAGCCACCACTCCTGGGGATGGGAATATGGGAGCAATGAATTCTGACAGTTGACTTCCTTCTTGTCAGGGGCTGATACTACAGGTCTTGCTGAAATGCTGGGCCATCTGACCAGTCATCTGACTAGTCCTTCCCTAACGTCACACCTCAGTTCCAGTGACTGGGCTCCTGCTTCGTGCTAATGACTAATCTGCTTTCCATTCACTCCTGCCTTGATTTTCCAGACCCTTCAAGATTGGTGGCTGAGCTCTGGATTCCTGGTGCATGTTACATGCAGCCAGTATGACCCCTGCCAGCTTTGCGCAGTTGCCAGGATTGTTGTATGTGACCCTGGCCAGGATCCAGTTCTTGCTTTCTGCCAGCCTCTTGGGCCACGGTAGGGACTTTAGTATTTACCATTGAATGCAATTTCCCCCTTACAGCTATCCTCTAAGACAGGTATCCGATCTGCTTTACAGGTAGGGAAGCAGAGACTCAAAAGTTCTATTTAGTGCAGGTCCCGCAGGTGATCACCTTCACTCCAGTTTTATTCTACTTTATCCTACTTTCATGAAATATGTTCCTTTGCCATTCTTTAGAATTGGGGATAATAATATCTACAGGAATGTTTTAAGGATTAAATCCTCAGTATGAAAGTGCCTAATGTTATACTTAACAAATAGTTTCCTTATTTCATTCTATTCTGACGTGTACTTAGAAACCCTGGCTTCGCAGACAGAATTTGGACTTGGCACACATCTAGGACAGCACCAGAGCACATAGTAGGTTGTAGTAAGTGCTGGATGGATGAATTTATGGCTAGTCAATGGAAATGGAGGCGTTTAAATTCCACTTAGGGTTTGTGAAAACCTGAAGACCATCCTTTACCCCCTCCACTGTGCTCCTCTTGACTGCGTACTGTTTGAACATTAGATCTGCTCCTTCGCTGGATTTCTCTTCACTTGCAGCTGAGCTTCCTCAGCTCATCCTCGCCTGTCCGCAGGAACATGCGTATCTGTGTTGCATGTGCCTATTTACCAGATCCCAAGCTCTCCTAGCTTGTCTGCACCTGTTCCTTCCAAGTCACCATCCTGATATTCTGGACTAAAGAGGCCGGAAAAGAGGGAATGTGTGAGTGGTCCTGAAGGGGCCAGTCTACTAAGACGTAGACTTGTGTAGGTCACAAGCAGGACTGAGCTGCTGCATGGTTACACCCAGGCTGTGCAAGGCCACCTGCTAGCTCAGCACCTTTCCAAATAATTAAGCAATCTGCTAAGAACCTGGAGTTTGGAATCAGAGAAAAAAAGCTTTGGATAGAAGTACAAGTAAGAATTCTATAGAATCTTTTCTGCTAGCCAGCAGTTCCATTAAGGAAATTTATCTTAGTGTTTTGGAAGCATGAAGATTTTAGTTCAGTCATAGACACTTCCAGCCATTACTCAGTCCTCAGTCAGCATATTCAAAGGGAGCTAGGAGGGAAAAATCCAGGGCCCTGGGCCATCTGTAAAATCTTGACACAACTGCAGCCATGCCAGAAAGAAGATGCCCAGCCCCTGTTGCACCTTTGTTAGGGGTCACAAGTATAATACCTGGTAATCAAGGCAAAGATTGCCTTTAGATCTTGATTGATCTCCAAAATTAAGAATCCTGGATAGGGATAAAGAAGTCCACAGTTAAAAAGGTCTGTAGAGTAAAGGAAGACCCAATGATGGAGCAATTTCCTGGTTTTAAAGCTCTCCTCTCCCATGGCTGGACTACTGAGTGGACTACTTGGAGACTCGACTTTGCCCCAGGCTCTAAGACCAATTCCATTCCTAGTCAGGAAGAATATAGGAAACCGTTAGGTATCAGTTTGGGGACTCAGCATCAAGTCAGCCTTGCTCCAGTGCCTACTCTGACCCTGCATTCTTGAATCTGGTAAATGGATTCTTACTTTATGCTTTTTGGTCAGTTCACACCTGTGACTCAAAAATTCCAGATCTGCATCCTTATCCTACTCCTGCACACCCGAGCTCCTCCCTGACTCTCTTTTCAGGACTAGAAGATTGATTTGCTATCACAAGAACTTGCAGGAAGAAGACTCCTCTGTTGCTTGGCAATTCTAAAGTAGAATCAGCTTGCTCATTGTTGACATCCTCTAGGACAGTTTGCTCTAACCCACTGGATCAGCCAAGTTTTGCACCATAATCCCACCACAGCTCCATCTGTCCAGACCTCAAGTTCGATTGTGCCTTGATCATGAAAGAGCAGAATTGGGTAGATTAATTCATCCATGCCCAACATTTCTATCTGCATGTAAAAGTCTGGCTTCTAGCTCTGCATGCATTCATTCACATCAGCCTTCCAAGACCTTGGGTACTTCACCATATGCCTTCATTTCAAAAAACTAGCCAATTAAGGATCTTTAACTGCTGTGAAGCAATAAAAATTTCCCTAAACAATAACTATACAGGGGATCACTTCCAAGACTGAGATTTTGTTATCTCATTTCAGGCATTCTAAATTAAACCCTGGAGAAACATTTTACTGCTAATAAATAATCACTGGTTGTAATATGTGTTATTGCTGAGATAATAGGTTCCATCAATATCTATTCATGTTATTGTAACTGGGAAATAAGACCTGAGAGCACTACTCTGTGTTCCAGTATTGAGGAAAAACAAATGTTAATTTTCACAGTGTCATGTTTGGTTTAAATTATCTATTTAAAATATAGGCATGTGTTCACCTTCAATATAATGAATTCATTTGTTATCCAGCCACATTTGATTTTGATCAAATTTCTCTCCAAAAAACATTTTATGTGATAGGACACAGAAAAATAAAACAGTCCATGACTTAACAGTTGATAAATAACACATGGAAATTTACTAAAAGGGAGTGTTGGGGCTCCCAGGTGGCTCAGTCAGTGAAGCATCTGACTCATGGTTTCAACTCAGGACATGATCTCAGGGTCATGATCTCAGGGTTATGAGATTGAGCCCTGTATCAACCTCCATGTTCAGCGTGGAGTCCACTTGAGATTCTTTCCTCTCCTCCCCCTCCTCCCCCTCTCCCTCTCTTCCCCCACCCACTCTTTCTCTAAAATAAATAAAATCTTTTAACAAAAAGAGTTTGATTAAATCTTTACATTTTAAAAAAGGCACTCTATAATAAACTTTAAAATTCATATCTTAAAGTTTAAAAAATCTTAGCTCAGATTCTTGTGTGTTTCCCTGCTGGGCTACATTTCAGAATGTGTTGATGTTTTTAAGTCCTAAATCTTTTATATATTCCAATTTTTAACAAATATTATATCAGCTCTTCAGGTAGAAAGTCAAAGCCTCTGATTGACATCTAAGGTTTGATTTGAGTTTTTAATCCCCAAAATGGGATTGCTGTAAAATTACCTATTTTCCCCCCAGTGGTTATTTTAAAGCTTAATTAAAAACAAAACAAAACATTTTTTTCCAAAATAAATTTAGATGGCATGTAACTCATGAAACAATTGACTTGGAGAGAGTCTAAAGCTACTCCTAGGCTTTTGTTTCTAATTTTGTGATCAAACACCTATAAAGCCAGTTAAAAGAGTGGAGATTAATAGGGAGTGAATTGGCCATAAACAATCAATTTTTTAAAATATAAAATGGGGGGGGGCGCCTGGGTGGCACAGCGGTTAAGCGTCCGCCTTCGGCTCAGGGCGTGATCCCGGTGTTATGGGATCAATTCCCACATCTGGCTCCTCCGATATATATAAAATGGGGCACCTGGGTGGCTCAGTCAGTTAATTGTCCAACTCTTGGTTGGTCCAGCTCAAGTCATTATCTAGCAATCATGGGATTGAGCCCCTCCGTCAGGGCTCTCCCCTCAGTGCAGGGTCTGCTTCAGATTCTTTCTCCCTCTCCCTACCCATCTGCTTCTCCCCACTCACGTGCATTCACATGCACACGTGCTCTCCTTCTCTCTCTCTCTCTCTCTCTCTCAAATAAATAAATATTTGAAAGATTTTAGGGGCACCTAAAGGTACCGCAGTTGGTTAAATATTTATTCATTTGAGAAAGAGAGGGAGAGTGCATAGGCAAGCAGAGGGAGAGGCAGAGGGAGAAGCAGGCTCCCCACTGAGCAGGGAGCCCTATGCAGGGTTCGATCCCAGGACCCAGAGATCATGACCTGAGCCAAAGAAAGACACTTAACCTACTGAGCCACCCAGGCGCCCCTAAAATCTTTTTAAAAATAAAATAAATGTAGTAAAATACTTTTAAATTCAAGTTAACACAGTTAACTATTTAGATAGTCCAGTGAGATTCATAGTGGCTAAGATATAAGTCTCTACTAACTAAGCTTCCCAAAAGAAACACTAAATCAACCAAGTTACAGAAATTGTGATGTTAAGTAAAAAGGACCTCGGGTTTGCTGAACTTTGTAAAGATGGAATAGAAACAGCATTACTAAATGGAAAATTATCTTAAAAGTTTGGGGTTTTCTTTTCAAACCGTAGAGTACATTTTAGCTTCTGTAGCTGGCCGCTGCCCCCACCGAAGCAGCCAGGACTTGAAGGACTAATATCCCAGAGAAAACAGATATTGAAGAGAGCTCAACATCTCCTCAACATTTGGCATCACCAGTCTCTGTAAAGCACTTAATGAATCTTAAGCTGTGCAGGGCAAAGTATGGGAAATTAAGCAGAAACAACTGAAAAACAGAGTGGAATTTTTGACAGTCTTATGATGCTTGGGAAGCAAAAGTTGGATTTTGGAGTATACCAAAAGGGAAGGAAACCCTAGTGAACACCCAGGCTTTTCCTTGGGATCTCTGGAGACTGCACCAAGGCTTACAATGATTTCTCTATTTCAAGGCAGCTCAATTCCTGACTGCATCGAACTCATCGGATTGCATTGTAGAGACTTCACAGAGGATAGGGGAAAGCCTCTTTGGAAAAAAATAATAGCATCCAAAGCCATACATTTTAAAACCATAATGTCTATCATTAAATAAAATACCAGGCATACTAAGAAATAAGACCTATATGTGACTCAGATATTGTAGTTACCAGATATGTACTTAAAAATAATGGAGATTGCTACATTAAAAATATTAAAGTAAATATAGAAAATTATACAATAGTCCTAAATCCAAAACAAACTCAAAAACAAAAAATATAATAATGTACATTTGTCTGTAAATAAATTTTATCATTAATTAATTTTATAATTAACTATAAATAACAGAAGAGAGGATTAGGAAATGTAAACAATATGCATAACAAAATTAACCTAATTAGCAGTATACCTAATAATAATAGAACATACTTTTTCAGGTATTTGCCAAATTTTATCAAAAGTAATTATTTGTTAGGCCATAAAACAAGTCACATCACCTTTTTTTTTTTTTGGTAATTTATATTGTTAGATTTTCATGTATTTTTTTTAATTGAAGTATATATAGGTGACATATAATATCCAGCAAATTCCAAAGGACCGAAATTATGTTATTTTATGCAGTAGAATTAAATAAAAATAAAACAAAAAATAATCACTAGAAAAGCCTCAAATATTTGGAAATTAAGCAATTCATTTTAAAATAAACCTTGGGTCAAAAAATAAATAAATAAACCTTGGGTCAAAAAAGAAATCCCAATGGAACTAAATGACATTTTGCACTGAATGAAAATAAAAATATGGCATATCAAAATACATTGAATGCCACTAATGCTGTGCCTAGACAAAAATGTACAGCCATCAAATCTGTATATGAAAAAGATAAGTTTTTCAAAATAGTGATCTCACTATTCAGCTCAAAAAAACCAGGGAAATAAACTCCCAGCAAATTAAACTCAAGAATGTAGGTGGAAAGAAATAATTTAATAAGAGCAGATATTAATAAAATAGAAAATGTAAGTACAATAGAAAAAAATCAACAATGCTGATATTTGGTTCTCTGAAAGATTAAGTTCTTTGAAGTCTGAAAAAGAAATAAGAGGGCCCACATAATCTGTATCAGGAGTAGAAAAAAAAAGGAGGTTACTACAGATTATACAGACATTTAAAAGATAAGAAATATTGAAAATACATTAAGGTAAGAAATTTACAAATTTTGATGAAATGGAAAAATTCCTAAGAAAATACAATTTCCACAACTGATACAGAAATAAAAATAAAAATCTGAATATTTAAAGCTTAAATCTGTAGGCGCACCTGGGTGGCTCAGTCGGTTAAGCATCAGCCTCCCACTCAGGTTGTGGTCCCAGGGTCCTGGGATTGAGCCCCCTGTCGGGCTCCTGGCTCAGTGGGGAGTCTGCTTCTCCCTCTCCCCACCTGCTCGTGCTCTTTTGCTGTTTCTCTCTCTCAAATAAATAAGTAATCCTTAAAAGAAAAACACGTAAATCTGTAATTAAATACCTTTCCACTTACAAATCTCCAGGCAAAATGACTTCATTTGTGAAAATTTCTAAACCTCAAGGCAGATATAACACTAGTCTTAGAAAAGCTCTTCCCAAGAATAGAAAAAGAAAGTACTTTCCAATTCATTTTTACAAGGCCAGCATAATCTTGGTATCAAAGCATGGCAAGAACAGAACACAGAAAGAGAGTCGTAGGCTGTTTTTTCTCATGAACATAGATGCATGATCCTAAACAAAATATTAACAAATTAATTTCAGCAATTATTAAAAACAAAGACAGAAACAGTTGGATTTATTCCAAGGATGCAAGGTGATTTATCATTATAAAAATCAATTCTAAATTCTTTCTTTTTAAATCATTGTCAGATTTTGAATTTTATCAAATGCTTTTTCTGCATCTCTTGACATGATAATCAAATTTTCTCCTTTATTTAGTTAATACGGTGAGCTGCAGAGGGAGAAGGAGAAGCAGACTCCCTGCAGGGAGCCTGACATAGGGCTCTATCCCAGGACGCTGAGATCATGACCTGAGCTGAAGGCAGATGCTGAACTGACTGAGCCACCCAGGCACCCCTATTCTAACATTCTTATATAGAACTACAAAAGTCCAGAAATAGTCAAAAGAACTTTGAGGAAAAGCTAATTTGAGGGACTTATACTCTGGCATGCCAAACTCATTATGAGAACAGAGTGAAAACCTCAGTGTGGCATTTACACAGGGAGAGACGAACAGAAATGAAACATAATGGAAAGTTCAGAAACAGACCCAAATATATAGCCATTTGATTTATGACTGAGATGGTACTGAAGTGCAATGTGAAAAAGATGGTCTTTCCAATTAATGGTGCCAGCTAGACCCATTGAATATCCATACTGAAAAAAAGAAATCATACTCAGAATCGATTCTAGGTAGATTTTATATCTAAACTTGAGAGGTAAAACAAATAAATTTCTGAAATAAATCACAGGGAAATATCTTTATGCTTTTGGGGGCAGGGAAAGAATTTTAAAAGCACTAAATATAATAAATAAATAAATAAGTGGGACATAATAAGTAATATATCACAACTGATAAATAGAACTACATAAAGTTAAGAAACTGTCGATCTAATAACAACATTGAGAGAGTGAAAAGGCAAGCCGAAAGTTGGGAGATGATTTTTGCAATACAGGTAACCTAAAAAGGACACATATATAAATGTGTAAAAACACTTGAAAATATGTAAAGAACTCTTAGAAAGAGAGAGAACCAACAGAAAAACAGATAAAACATATAAACGGTTACTTCATGAAAGAAGATAGCTACATGGCAAATAAACATAGAAAAGGTGTTCAAAAGTATTAGCTATCAGATAAAGGCAAATTCAAACCAAAAGATATCACTATACATTCACCTGCATGGCTAAAATAAAAAGGACTGACAATACCAGGTTTTGGCAAGAGGTAGACCAACTAGAAATCTCATGTACTGTGGGTGGGTGCATCAGTTGGTAGAAACCACTTCAGAAAACTGTTTGGCATATCATTAAAAGTAGAATGAATTTTTACCTGGTGGTCCAGCAATTTCACTTCTTAAAAGTTCAATTAAATTGATAAATACCCAGCATGATTGACTAGGAAAATAGGCACTAGCCATTATTATAATGAAAAAAGGAGACATCGCTAAAGATATTGCAGAAATTAAAATGAGCATCTCAGGACGTCGTGGAAAAAATTTATACCAAAAAATGAAAACTGAGATAAAATTCCTGTGTAAACACAACTTCCTGAAATTCACAGAAGAAACAGAAAATCAGGGTAGTCCTACAGTTACTTAAAGATATTAAATCTATAATTAAAAACTTTCCCACAGACAAAACTCTGTGTCCAATAGTATCACACATGAATTCTACCAAACATATATTATTATTCTGAGCAATTGATAGAGTGAAGAAAAAAATCCATTTGACCCTATATGGTGCATGCATATTCTCTTAAGACAATGGCACTGTGGGGGCGCCTGGGTAGCACAGTTGTTAAAGCGTCTGCCTTCGGCTCAGGGCGTGATCCTGGCGTTCTGGGATCAAGCCCCACATCGGGCTCCTCCGCTATGAGCCTGCTTCTTCCTCTCCCACTCCCCCTGCTTGTGTTCCCTCTCTCGCTGGCTGTCTCTCTGTCACATAAATAAATAAAATCTTAAAAAAAATATATTATAAAAAAAAAAAAGACAATGGCACTGTGATCTTGGCAAAGGGGAGAAGGAACCTAGCCCTGGAACAAAGAATAATTATATAATAATTATATAGCCATAATAAATAAACATGTTGATTTCCAATATTAGAATCAATATGTAGGCAATCCTTGAAATATTTAACTATCAAACTGTGCATAACATCAGCACTGACAATGTAAAATAAGACCTGTCAATGGTAGATGTTAAAAACTGTAGGAAAGGGGAGAAGCAAACTTTCTATTGCAAAGTAAGGAAGCAGAATACACAGTTGATGAAACAGGAAAGAGAAATTTAGATGTAGTGTTTTAATTTACAAAGCTAACCAAAAAAGTGAAGGTTGGGTGAGAACAGCTACAAAGCTATGAAATTTGAGAGAAGGGAGAAAGGAGATAAAATAGTATAAATGTGCTAAATCCTCTTCATTTCTAGCAGATATTCAATAGATAAAGACCAAGGCTACACTTTTTTAGCAACATAAAGTTAATACCAGAAAAAATGAAAACAGAAATGGTTAAAAGTGTTTGTCTCTGAAAAACAGGGCTATCACAGGAATGGAAAGGAATGAAAAGATCTCATTTTTATTATTAACACATTTCTCTATGATCTGAGTTTTTAAAATATGTGCCTATATTACAATGAAATCTTTTTAATTACGAAAGAACACAATAGAACAGGGCATGAGTATAAATAGAGAAATTAAAATAAGTCTAGCTGATGTAAAAATCTGGCATCTGAAGAAAATGGAGAGCACAAATCAAAGCGGAAGAGAAGGAATTTTTAAATAAATGATGCTGGAATGATTTTCATCTGCTGAGATATACTTGTCTCATACCATAGTCCCAAATGAATCCCAGGTGTGCGAATGAAATAAAGGTAACTGAAATCATGAAAAACTAGAAGAAAGCAAAAGTGAATGCTTTCTTATTTCTTCTTACAGGAGTTTTCAGGCATGGAAACAACGGAAAACAAAAACAAAAACTTAAAGACAATAATTGATATATTTAACAACATCAAAGTTAAAGCCTTGGTATTGAAAGAAACCAACCTATCTTGCGTTAAGGGAAAATAACTAATGGAAAAGTATTTTCAATAATAAAGAAAAAAGTCTACTATGTTGATAACATGTTTATGTTCATCAATAGTAAAAATATACATTAAGAAATTATTTTGTCTGTCAAATTTAGAGAATGTTTAAAGAGAAACATTTTAGTGCCCATAATGATTAAATGAAATAGGAACTTTCAGGTACTTCTCAAAGCATTCTAGAAATAAATTTGTCAACATGGATAATGAACTCAGAAAGGTTTGTAACTTTTGACGTAGCAATTTCATGCCATGTCTGTTGGTCTTAAGGGAAAAAAAATCAGAAATTCTAACAAGCGATTTATGTATTTATTTTTAAAAAGATTTATTTATTTATATGAGGTGGGGGAGAGGCAGAGAGAGAGGGAGGGAGAGAATCTCAAGGAGACTCCCTGCTCAGTGCAGAGCTGGACCCGGGCTTGATCCCACAACCCTGAGATCACTACCAGAGCAAAACCAAGGGTCCAACGCCCAACCGACTGTGCCGCCCAGGGGCCCTGAGATTTATATATTTAAAATACAAAAAAATTCAAAATATTGAAAATGGGAGAGGGATGGCTAACATAATGCGACCATCACATTTACACACGGGACTATGGTCCAAACACTGGTGACAAACGGTGAGCAAGCAAACAAAACTCCGTACCCTTATTGAGCTGACCTCCTAAGACTACATAATGATGGAGGGAAATGGGCAAGATAACAGGAATCTGCTATAATCTTAATTTTTTACAACAATACACAAAGAGAGCGAAACACACCCATTGCTTTGCATGGTACGACGGGTGACGTTTACTTTCCTGCTGCTACTTCTTCAGTATTTTCCGACTTTTCTATCACGAGCACACACAGCCCTAGCAATTAAGGGAAGATACTGCATGCGTGTGTGTTTATATGTAAGTATATATACTTAAGGATGGTCATGAGGACCAAATGAGTATAACAAGTGCTTGGCAAAGAGTAGGCTTTTAATACACGTCAGTTTTTCCTTTCCTTTGCAATCTGAACATTGACTTTGTCCTTTGCTGTTCTCCCTTCTTACTGTGGATGGTTTAGCCTCTTGCCATCGCATTTCTGCATTTCTTTAGAGTAAGTATATTTTCTCTTTTAATAAAAATTGCCATTATTATTAAATGGGTTGCCTATTATTTTAGAGAATTCCCATTGCTTGAAATAGTTCAGACCCACAGGAGAGAGATGTTCAGGAAGAAGTGCTTGCCGGAGCACCGCAGAGCATTCCACGGAAAAACTCGCTTTACCATGGAAATTGATCAATGCTGTGTTTCTATGGTTACTATTCTTCTTTTATTAATCCTAAAAATCTCCAGTTCTGTCCTCCTAAATAAAAGCAAGGAGATGGGCTGGTCTTTAATAGCGTGACTATATCACTGACGTCTTCCAGGCTACTTTGACTTCTGGTGCTATTCTTCGTAGAGTGCAGTTCGGACTGTGCCGGACTGAGACACAGACTCCGATTTTCGAGAGTTTCTCAAGCAGCCATAAAATTGCGTGCTTGGCAGGAACTTACCCTACGGGGTCTTTTCTAGACTTAGATGATTATTTAAACTCTGACCTTTAGATTACTGGTAAATACAGGATAAGTAGTGGAATCTCTCTCTTCTTGACTTTTACCCGTTCCTGGACCTTCACTTACCATGAGTGCTTCATGTTTGGCTCATACCTGCTTTCTTTTACTTCTTACCTTATTACATCTTGCTTTCCTGGCAATTTTGAGAACTGATGGGTACCTGGAGAGGAAATCTGGAGGGATAATTACTACATCTATGCACTAGTTAGGGATCTGGTCCTCAGGCAGAGAAGGGCTGAAGGAGATGCGAGGACAGCGTGAAACGCTACCCCTGCAAACAGGTCGTGTATTAGCCCAGCACAGGAGGCTATGAAAAGGGCAGGCAAGAAAGATGAAGTTGGTTTGAAAGTGTGTCTTAGTCTGAGCTGCTAATACAAAAAAGCACAGACCGGGTGGCCTGTAAACAGCAGAAATGTATTCCTCCATCCTGGAGGCTGGAAGTCCAAGATCAGGGTGCTGACATGGTTGGGTGCTCGTGAGGCGCTCTTCCCGGTTATAGACTGCCAGTTTCTCACTCTGTCCTCAGACGGTAGAGGGCTCAGGGAGCTCTCTGGGGTCTCTTATAGGAACACTGATCCCATTCATGAGGGTTCTATCCTCATGACCTATTCACCTCCCAAAGGCCCTGCCTCCTAATACCATCACATTGGAGGTTAGAATTTCAACATAGGAATTCTGGGGGTGGACACAAGCATTCAGGCAATAGCAAAGGGAATCCCAAACATTTCCCAAAATGGTGTAAAGAGTTAAAATTGCTCATCTTCACTGAGCACTTACAATGTGCCAGGCAGTGTAAGCATTTTACCTGCATTTACCCTCTCGATCCACAAAAATCCGGATGGTGTGGGTACAATCTTATCCTAAATTTACATATGAGAAATTTACATATGGGGAAACAGAGAGATGAAGCGCCCCTCACCCCCCCAGCTAATAGAAGGCAGAAGCAGGGCTCAAACCCGCAGGGTGTCTCTAGGGCCCGCTCCCTGTGGGGAAGGCTTTCCAGGCATGAAGGGTACAGAAGGGACCAGGCTCCCTCTCCCCTGACCCCATCCCTGCCCACCTTTTTCATCTTCAGGCTGCTCAAAACCTGATTACCTAACCCTTCTCCCTTTTTTTCTCAACTTACTTATTGCCACGTAATGAGAAAGGCCGGTTGCCTTGTATTTTTTGGCAGTCTCTGCCTCCCTCCGTTCTGGAAACCACTTGGAACCACACACAAAATGAAGTTAAAGGTCATGAAGATTTGACGAACATCTGTCTACCTGTAGATTTCTCTCTTTGCCTCTCCTTCTCAACCTATCCCTCCCTCTTCCCTTTCCCTCCCTCCCTCTCTTCCTCCCTTCCTTTCCACCTCTCATCTCTCCCTCTCCCTTCCCTCTACTCATATGCAGATTTGGAAAGAAATAGGAGACTCGGACTTCCTGTTTGTACACAACACTCAGGATAATCTTTGAACTGAGACTAGTAAGCCCTATTCTGAGTTTTTTCTTTTTTAATTGAAGTATAGTTGACACACAGTGTTACGTTAGCTTCAGGTGGACGGCATAGTGACTCCCCACGTCTCTATGTTACGCCATGCTCACCGTGATCGTAGCTGCCGTCTGTCACCATATGATGCTGTGACAATGCCATTGACTATATTCCCTGTGCTGTGTCTTTTATTACATGTTGAGTTTTGATGAGCAGCTAACAGCTATAGAATTGCCTTTTAAACTCTGATGTTTTCCTTTATCTACTTAGGCCAGCACAATCTACCTTTTAGTGGCAAAGCTATTTAATATTTTTAACCCTTGAAGAGGAGAAATTTAGACTTAATAATTGTGGAATTATTTTTACATTTAAGTCCAAGTGGTTACAAATTCTCAGGAGCAGGAGGGGCGTTTATTTTTCCCCACACCCAGTTCCAAGTGGAGACAGGTTTCTTTTTCATCCCCTTCTGAATATCAGGGTTTCCTTCTCATTCACACTCACTTAGGATTGCAGCTGAGAGGTTTCCAGATCACTAAGGCGTTCCTATTTGGTGTCCCCTTGGGCGGCCTTAGCTTTATCTTCTGTCTTCTGAACGTATACAGTCATCAAGGCAGAAACTCAGCATCTCCAGGGTTTGGCCACACACACCTCAGGGTGCAGGTGGGGCGGGCATTAGCCTCCATCCCAGAATGCCTGTCTTCACTTCCTTCGGGGCTCTACACATCCCCTAATTTAGTGCAAACTGGTGCAGCTACTTTGGAGACATTATGGAGGTTCCTCAAAAAGTCAAAAGCAGAGCTACCCTACAATCGAGTGATTACACTACTGGATATTTACCCAAAGAATACAAAAACAATAACTTAAAAGGATACACGCACCCCTATATTTATTGCAGCATTATTGACAATAGCCAAACTATGGAAGCAACCCTAGTGTCCATCGATAAATAAGCGGATAAAGAAGATGAGGGGTGGGTGTGTGTGTATCATGGGATATTATTCAGCCATAAAAGGAGTGAAATCTTAACATTTGCAGCAACATGGATGGAGCTAGAAATATAAATAAGCAAAATAAGCCAGTCAGAGAAAGACAAATACCATGTGACTTCACTTATACGTGGAATTAAAGAAACAAAACAAATGAACAGAGGGGAAAAAAGAGACAAACCAAAAAACAGACCCTTAACTATAGAGGACAAACTAATGGTCACCAGAGGGGAGCTGGGTGGGGGGATGGGTCAAATAGGTGATGGGGATTAAGGAGGGCGCTTGTGATGAGCACCAGGTGATGTATGGAAGCGTTGAATCACTCTATTGTACACCTGAAACTGGCATAACACTGTATGTTAACTAACTGGAATTAAAATTTAAAAAAATTAGTACCTGTTCAATAACGTGTTTAAATTCATGGGGGGGGGGGGAGTTTTCAACGTTTAATCCAGTATCTTAGTTTTAATCAGGAGAGTCATTCAGAGGACTTATCAGCCAGACCTCTGGGAACAGGAGCCCCAAAACCTACTCGACAGAGGTTGATTATTTTCTGGTAAGTGCTAAGCCTGACGTTTCAATAATGCTCTAATGTAATCATGGCTCCGTTCTGTGAACTACATTACAAATTACTGTTGGAAGAAATGATTCTTTCTTACCTGACATCAGAACTTAATTAGGCATGTGACCGAGACTTATCTGGGGGAAATGTCTGAGTGGTAGAAAGCCTTCCTGATATTGGAATTACATTTTAAATCAGTCCAAACATT
>NW_024425675.1:5841570-5885679 GCF_017311325.1 Ursus maritimus
TCACTCTTTCCATTGTTGGAACAGTGGGAAGCTTGGAATGGGTTTTTTAATGCAATCATTCTTCCAAATGCATAACATGGCACCAGTCCGAGCACTTGTAACCATCTCCAAAATGAGGAGAATGAATCCAAATTCTACTGTGACAGTCTGGCCTGTGGGAAAATGCTCTGCTGATTTATAGGGCTGGCCGAAGACCATAAAAGTTATTGTCCAAGTTTGTTCTGTGAATTGTCTTCCCTTTCCTTCCCTCCTGCTCTTTCCTTCCCACTTCTTTCCACACTAGATCATATTTTTATAAAAGTCACTGGTTTGGAAATTCCATTTAGAGATCAATAACAGCATTCATAAGTCAAGCAAGATAAAACAATACATCCTAGAGAGTTATTTTCCAGAATTAGAACTCTCTCTTTTATAAGGAATCTATTTCTAAACAGTTATTCTATGATTATAAGTCTGGAAGGAAATCAATTAGGAAAAGTGAAAAAAATAAATATTTCGTAATAATGCTCTTTAAAAGGGAAAGGCACAAGACAGAATTAATGTTAATAGTATTCTTTCAAAATATTTTTTTCTTTCCGTTCCTGTGACTTCACTGCCAACCCTTGCTTCCCCGCCCCCCCGAAATCATTACAATTCGGAACTTTGTGTTTATCCTTGCCTTGATTTCTTAGTTTGTAGTTTTATCAAATACTTCCGTATGTTTGAACAATGTATTGTTTAGTTTCATCTATTGTGAACTTCATAAAAAATGATATGTAGCTTCCTGAGACCTTTCTCATTGTTTCTTTACTCAACATTGTTATGAACGTTAATCACGTTGTTGTATATATCACTTATTGTCACCGTTGTATAATATCCTATTGTTTGAAAATAACACAGTTTATTTATTCTCTTGTCAATGGTTAGTAGTGTTGTTTCTAATTATTTTTTTGCTACTGTGAGCAGTACTGCTAAGTACCTTCTTGTATATGTTTCTAGACCCTTATGTGCCAGGGTTTTGGGGAGTTCTTACCTAAGAGTGGAATTGCCGAATCATATAATGCATAAATACTCAACTTTCCAAAATAATGCCAAAGTGGGTTTCAACATGGTCGCACCGATTTCTGTTCTAGTCTTCAGTGTGTAAGATACCCCTTATCTGCATACTCTTCAATATTTGGTATTATCAGACTTAGTTATTGTTGCCACTTGAAAAACAATATCTGCTTTGTGGTCTTGATTTGCATTTCTCAGATTCCTGTTGTTGTTTTCGTTTTTTCATTTCTCTGATTCTTGAAAATTGAGCATTACTTCATGTGCTGATTGGCCATATGTATCTCTTTGTAAGATGCCTGTTCATATGTTTTCTCAGTTTTTATTGATCCACTTGTATTTTCATTATTATTCTTGTAGTGCTTTGTAGAAGATTTTTAATACACCCTTTATAAGAAAATTTTGTTATGTGCGGCACATATAGTCTCTTAGATAAAGTTTGTCTTTTCACTTCTTGTAAGAATAATCTTCAATAAACAAAACAAGCCCGCCTCCCCCCGCCACCCCCCACCCCTGCCTCCACCTTGTGAAACATTCATTTCGGCAAACAGTGGACATTCATTCATTTCGTGCTGACTGAGGCTCCAGGTAGCAGAGATGTTGCTATGAACACGGCGCATCAAGACCTTCATCTTGTGGCGTGGACTTGCTGGTGGGCTCATTCTTGTCCCCACCACTCAACAGTCTCTGGAACTTTCAAAGCTATTTCCGTTTTTGTCTCTATCAGGTGGAGTCTGCGATTCTCACCCCTGCCTTCCTGACGGACTCCAAGCAGACAACCAAAGGCTCTTTTGACTTCGATGGAGAAAGGCAGAACTAGTACTCGTTCTCCTCAGGTGCTGTCACGGCTTTTTCTTTGGGTGGCGTCCTCATTTCAAGGGACTGGTTGGCTCTGCCTTCTCGCTCCCCCAAGAGCAAAATGAGCTGTGTCGCGATGAACTTCTATGCTCTGCGAGGTTCCATGGGTGGTGTTCAAAGAAAACAAATACTCTTAGATAAATGCAACCTAATACTCTATTGTTTCAAGGCCCGTCTCCGGAAAATCCTCTAATTGAAAAAGAAAATGTGTGCTGGCTCTGGACCTGGATGTCTCTTCCGTTACACGTGTGTATGCGCGCTCTCAAACGAGGTAAAATGATGACAGACTCTGGGGCTGGCTGAATCTTAGATTTCTCTCTTTCTTTGGAAGTGAGCACAATGTTATTCTGTAGGGGAAATGCCTTCCTAGCTTTTCCCATCTAAACATCTGCCCTTGAGATGAAAAGGTCATGCTCCTTGAGTAGCTTGGGGTGTCTGCGAATTTCCCACATTGGACCCAATTCACCAGCAGTCCCGGGGCAGGTGGAATGACTGACTCTCTCACGTGTGAGAACTGTACTCACTACAGCCGCTCCACCTAAGAAACATGGATCAAGCCTTCACCTCTGTGCATAAGTGTTCATTCTTCTCATCTCCACAACCACGAGACGCAGCTTCTATGCTCTCATCTTGCAGAGGAGGACCGGAAGCAAGAAAGGTCAAGTTGGTCCAGTTTGGAATCTCAAGGTGGGAAGGATCCCTGCCTCTCTTCTTCTGTCCGTTGAGGGAAGCCTTGGTTGGACTCAGCCTGCAGACTGTGGAGACAGGGAGCTTTGGCTTGTGTCTCCTGGTGGAGCAAGTGGTCACAGAGCTGCCAGGCTGTTGCTTGTGGGCCATTTGTCATCTACCTGGGGACCACCCAGTGGCTGCTGAGGACAGAAAAGGGACCTGACTCCAGACCCCCTTCACCGTCCTCCACCCTCCAAAAGATGAATAGGGTGTCACTGACCAAGTCAGTGTCTTTCAACCAGGCATGAAGGGAGGGAGCTCTGGGCTTTGCAAGCTCACCCCAGGGGAGGAGGGAATGACTGGACCAAGGTAACATGAATCCGGTTGACATTGGCCCCGATATGGTAACATTTTCTGCAGCACTAATCGCCTGGGCCCCTTCCCTGGGCACTGCCAGCTGGATCAGCCTGACCAACGGCTGCCTGGCCCAGAGGCTCCGGGCCTCTCTGGCTCGCCACATGCCCTCCCTCTCGAGCACTCGCACCAGTGTGGCCGGCCCTGCACAGATCCCAAGTGATGGCCACGCGGGCACCTGACCCGGAGCAGCAGTCGTCCTGATGTCTGATTTTCCTAAAGCCCCGGCACCCAGTTGCTCTCAGACATGCTGTGTCATTTCAAGGGCTTAGCACTAAGCGGCTTTACCGCAAGGCAATAATCACAAAAGAAGGAAACGAAAACACCCTTCATTAAAGGCACCGAGAACCTCTCCACTGGCTTTCTTCTTTTTATTGGTCTTTCAGGGACCTTCGTCCTCCACCATGAATAAGATTTCCCACAGCAACCAGCAGCCAGGAGGGCGGGCTCTCCACTTAGGGCTGGGTTACCTGAAAGGAAATAACTTTTTTTTTTAAGATTTTATTTATTTATCTGCCATGGGGAGAGAAAGAGAGTACAAGCAGAGGGAGCAGCAGGGAGAGGGAGAAGCAGGCTCCCGCTGAGCAGAGAGACCCACGTGGGGCTCGATCCCAGGTCACGCTGGATCATGACCTGAGCCAAAGGCAGATGCTTAACTGACTGAGCCACCCGGAAGCCCCAGGATGGAACATTTTGACGCTGTCAGTTTTACTGCATTTGGTGCAGAGTGCTGGTCCTCTCTGAGATGTAAACTTGAAGTTGTGGCTCTGGGAGGGTGCTTTCACGGCTGAGCAGCTCAGCGCAGCTGCGGCGTGCAGAGCCCAGGATTGCTCTAGGACATTCCGAATCTCTTGGCTTACGGGTCTCATCATCCAAGGTTGACGAAGCTCTGTCTGCTGGTGATCCGGCTCCAGATGTTAGCTTTCCCTTCCATGTAGGAAAAGGTGCCAGAGGTTTTCTTTTGGGATACTCTAATTTGTAAACTATTTGCTGAATGTAATAACAGAGGAATTTGCCAACAAGCGATGGTCAAGGAACGGTTGATAGAAATGGTTTAGTTAATTGAGTGTTCTGGAAAATAAGTTTGGCATAACCATTAGAGCCAATTTTCAAAGAATTAGAGTTCCAGACATAGCAAAATTGTGCCAAAAACCATGCAACCGTTCGTTGATGCAACCTGGAAACATTTGACGAGCTTGTTGTAAAGAGCAGCTCTTTTTGCACACGAGCATAGCCGTGGACCGATGTGGTGAGGTCGATGATTGCTCAGAACTTAATGATGACCATCAAGAAATCATTATTTGATGAGGGAGACATTTTGGGAAGTTTGGAGAAAAGCGGTTAGTCATCTTAGATTTTGCAATAGACAAGAACAGGATGTGGTTTGCAAGCCATTCCAGGAAAAGGGATTGGGGTGAGAGGCTGGGCCGACAACTGGAGGAAGGTGGGATTATCAAGGGGTCCCAGGAAGAGGCTGTAGGAAGAAGCAGCAGAGCAGTCAGGGACTCGGGGAGCATCTCACGAGATGATGTTCATGGAGCCCGTCCAGGAGCCAGGCTCTATTTAGATACTGAGGACTGGAGCAGGAAGGATGGGGCCACTGTCCCAGATGAGCAGGGACACTTAGACGGGTCCTAGGACAGAGATGCAAACACAAGGCAAAGTTGGGCAAGGGAATGGACACTGCCAGGGTAAACTGGCTGGACATGGGATGCCGTGAGACTTAAGTACCTTCTTGGAAAGGGGCCAAGAGGCAGCCGATGCATGAGTGATCCTGGATGCACTTCGTTTCCAAGAGAGCAGGAAGTCAGGCCTGGCTGGGGGAAGGGGCTGGTGCCTTGTGCTGCTGCTGCCTGAACTTCTCCCGACCAGGGCTGCAGGCGCTTGGGGTGGGAGCTTCAGCTGCTGTAATTGGCCAGCAGCAGGGGCAGCGAACCAGACGAATCCCTACAGAGGAAAGAACCCTAGTCATGGCCTGAAGCAGGGCTCGAAAACTCAAATGTCTGCAGACGCCAGGCAGGTAAGGGGAAGGAAGCAGTCAGATGTGTAAGATGATTGGGAGACACGGGGGCAAACAGAGAGCTCAAATTCAAATCTCATAGTTTGGCATTGGTCAACTCCAACTTTGTGTCTAATCTGGGCCAGACTCTGCCTGTGGACCACACTTCACAGGTCCTAGTCTCCAGCGGGACCAAGATTTGGAAAAGTGAATTCTAAAGACTCAAGATCCTCACAGCAGAAGGTCCAAAAGGGGAAGTAGAAACCAAATATTAACCTACAAGCACAAATGAACGTAAGAGGGAAAAAAGAGAGATGACATCTAAAGAAACCATGATTCCAGAAGTAGCTCATCTATGAGTTCATATTTTCTTTTCTCTCTTTCTCTCTTTCTTTCTTTCCTTTTTTTTTTTTTTTTTTTTTTTTTTTTTTTTTAGAGAGAGAGAGGGAGGGGCAGAGGGAGAGACAGAATCCCAAGTAGACTACGCTGAGCGTGGAACCCAACACAGGGCTCGCTATCACGAGCCAGAGATCATGACTTGAGCTGAAGTCAAGAGTCAACTGAGCCACCCAGGTGCCCCAATGCGTGCATGTTTTCAATGGGCAGGCAAGAGTGATAGAAGTGGGGAAGGTTGACCAAGAATAAGCATAACAAAAATCAGAGCAGAAGGGCCAAGGTTCACACACTGAATTGCGCCTGCAAAGATGCTAAGGGCCGGAGGAGACTGGGACAGGTGTTAAGAGCAATAAGAACAGAGAAGATCCTTCGCTTGCAGCTTGGAGGAATAGTAACAGAAGACCAGGAAAGCAGATAGAAATAGAAGCACCAATTCCTGTTTTACTTCCTTCTTTATATTAATGTTCTTCACATGTGGCATAGGGAAAGAAAATCCTACATTGTCAAGCAGAATGAAGCCTAAAATAGGGAAGGACAGAGCAAGACCCCACTGTCCTGCTCTGGTCAAGCTCGAGTATCCTCCATGCGGACATCTCTCCTTTCTCCAGGAGTGCCAGGGCTGGGGTGTGATGTCCCCCCTGCACCCCACCCTCTCACCCCTTCACCACCAACATTCGAAACAAACACTTAGACGTCGTCTGAGCCTCTGAGAGAGTACCCGGCACGTGGACTCAGGCATGACCCCGAGAGTCCCTTTTGGCCCCTCCAGCTGGGCGCCTCCCCCAGCCTTTGCCTGTTCAGGGTCATCTCCTTTGTTCAGCAGATCCTGTGTGTGAGGTCTGAGCTTGCTGGTTCCCGAAGCCAGCATGGCGTGGCACAGCGGTTCTCAACCCCGGCTGCTCATAAGAATGGCCAGGAGCCTGTAAAACCGATTGAGGCGGGCTGGTCTGCTGCCCCCCACGTGGAGCCAGAATGTCGGGGCCTCAGTCCTTTTATCCTAATACACAGTTGGGGTTGAAAACACTGAGGGAAGCAAGCTAGATAGTCCTCAGAAAGGGGACGCAGGTCCATATGTGCCATTTATGCAACAAGAAAAGTCACTTAGTCTCCCTCTGTTACTTTCTCATCTGGAAGGAGGGAGCATAAGAACAACGTCCTTGCTAGTTGAACAGGCATCGTGAGGTCCGCTGAGAGCGTGCGAAAGTAACCCGTGCATCGGGTAATGCTATTTGGATGACTACTCTAGAGCGCCTCGGTACCTAGAAAGAGAGAGCCAAGGGCTCAAAGGAGGCCACAGGGTCACCATCATAAAGAAGGGCATCACCCTACACAGCCTCCTTTGGGCCCCTTTCTCCTAATTATTATACATGTTTGCACAGCCAGTTGAAATCTAAAAGGTTTGTTAAGGGAACATTTTCATGAAGAAAATAAAACCAAGAACATTTCCATCTCCTCCACAGAAAAATGTTTAAACTTACTCTGCTGTGTTAGACAGTGAACTCCTCTAGGATGAGTACAGCCTGTGAATTCCACTGTGTCCTGCTAAGTATAACAAAATGTGTTCAGGTGTGGAGAGACGTTGAATTGAGGATTTTATGATCGCCCTCACTTCGTATCTCAGGAAGAACATTTTAAGGTTGACAGCTTCTAACATTGCATGTTTCTTTCTGTTCTCTTTGGACGTAGGTAAAGTTGAGCTGTTATAGTTATGAGAATTCTTATTTGACCAGTAACAAGGAGGACTAGAAAACTATAATATGAAAATACAGTGTCTGCCCAGGTCTTGGTCTCTAAATACCCTTCTCAATGAAAAGGAACCAGGGTTCCTTGGAGAAAGAGTTGAATCTAGGAATAGGGCAGGGAAGGTACAACCATGAGTCTAGAATATCTTACTGGGCCAGAAAGTAAGTAGGTGCTCAAGAAATGGTGGCCATATGTCAAAAGGACGCAGCAGCCAAACTGCAGTGGCTCCCACGGCCCAAAGCTGGGGCATTTTGAGCATCAGAATATATAATGATATTAACAATGAGTAAAAGATGAATGTGTGAATCCGCACTCATGTAAGTAAATAATCAAGGAAGAGAAAAAGGCTCTTCCTTACAACAGAGTGCCAATTCATAAATGATGGGGTCAGAAAAATCACTGGTAACTGTCATAGTAATAATGGATTCAAGCAACGGAATCATCAATGAATGCGTCAAGTCCTGGGTAAAACTGGGATGAGGCTGAGGATAGTCACATAATCTAAAAATATCTCCCCCCAATTGTGTATCAATTATAAAGGGAAAAGTAGTAACTTTACAGTGGAAAATCCTGACAGGCACCACCTCAACCAAACCATCTATATTAACTCACCCTACATCCAATCCCAACAGAAATTCCGGTAGGCTCTACCTTCAGAACGTACCCAGCCAAACTGCCATCATCTCCCAGCTAGAAGTTACAGTTCACCTCCTCAAGGGTGTCCCTGCTTCCCCCTGTCCACCTACTGTCTGCTGTCAGCCCAGCAGCCAGAAAAGCCTGCTACAATGGGAGTCAGATCACACTGCTTCTTTGAGCAAAACCTGTTCATGGTCTTATCTCACTCAGAACCGGAACCCACATCCTTACAATGGTCACAGGCCTGCGGGGTCTGGCTCTTAGCCCCTCTAACCTCCCCAAACTGTTGCCCTTGCTTACTCTACGTCAGCCTTTTTGCTGTCCCTTCAGTGCATCAGCCATGGGCTCATCAGGGTCTTAGCATTGCTTAGCATTTTGCCCACCCTGTCAATCCCATCTCTTCCCTGCCTTATTTCCTCTGTATCTGCTAATACTTTCGAACATACCATGTGGTTGGTGATTTACTTTTCCTAATTGTCTGTCTCCCACACTAGTATTTAAGCTGGGAGAAATATATCTCTGGAAGCTGGAGCATAGCAGACCCTCGATACACATGTGCTGAAATGTTGAGTGAGTACATCTACTGATGACGTGCCTACTCTAATTACCGGAACTGGGCTAGGGGTGGTATGGGATACAAAAACAAACACAAGTCAGAAACGCAAAAAATAACCCCAAACTAAAAGCCAACCAACCAAACAAAACAAGAATAAAAAACTAACTAAACTAAAGAAAAACGATGTGCCATGGCCCCCAGCTCACCAGCCCCTGACAACTGAGTGGAGGAGGCAAGAGGACTGAGACAAGCGTTAGCACACTAATGTGAGCCGGGTTCGGGGGGTGTGTTCCCAGTGGCCAGCACTCTAGAGGTTGTGGGGAACTGATTTGGGTAGGCAGCAGCGGGGGGGGGGGGAGCGATCCTTCTTCCCCCACACAAGGAGACAGTGCTGAGATGCTTCTTCCAGAGCTGGGAAGAGGAGGGCCTGGGGAACCCAGGAGCCAGGGGCACAGTCTGGGTCAGGCCGGCCTGCCCAGAGGTCCTTTATACTCCCTCCAAGCCCGCCCCTACCCCCCGGGCAGCCTATCCTGCCCTGCCCGACCGGCTCACTGCCTTAGAGAGTACATTGCGTGGGCGCGCACCTGGGACAAGGCTTTGAGGCCAGTGACATGTTCGTGGGAGTAACCCCAGGAGGAAATGAGACAGGGAAGGGAAGGAAGCTGATGTGTGTGCATAAAGGAGCAGGATACCACTGCAGGAGGTGGGCTGATCCTGCCGGGGGGCCACAGGAAGTGAAATGGAACAAGTTTCCGAGGAGGATTCTCTTCCACTCATGTTCCTCCTCTGCTGGGTGCCGCCGGCACCGCCCGCCAGCCCGGAGCAGAGCCCACTAGACAGCCCCCAGACAAAGAGCTGCAGGCACCGGGAAGAAGGGCTGGCACGCTCCTGCTTTTGCAGTAAATAGAAAGCTAAGTTGTAGAAACCGTGAGAATGGCTGGTTTTTAATGGAAGGGAGTAAGAATTCTGCTTGCAGCCCCTCAGCGCCCAGCCCGACGTAGCGTCCTAGGAGACCCAGTCCCTCCGGCTTCGTCAGGCCCCGGGAACAGCGGGCACGTCCAGTGGATCAGGCTGGCGGGAAGCGCTGTCGCTGCTCTTGTAGTTAGCTAACCCACCCTTCCTGCTAATGACTGTACGTCACCATCAGTGTCATCCACGCGGCCTTCTCTCCGTGGTGACTGTGTCGGAGCCAAGAAGCAAAACGTGAGTCACGCCCAATTCATTCACGAGGGCAAACAGCCTTAGAAATGTGTCATTATTCACACTGAAAATTAATTAAAACGTATCGTGACATTATACACTTTTAAAAATTCAGTATTCAACTTCAATGCCACAATTTCCAGGGAAAACCTGTCAAGCAAAACCCACAGGCCTCCTGCTGGCCGTGCATTTTTGAGACGATGCAGACAAGCCCACGGGGGCCTTTAGGCAGAAGGGAGATGCGTCTGGCTTCCTTTGGAAACCAGCATTCCAGGTCGAAGGAGAGGAGAGGTCTGTGCCCGCCGCCCTCCACGGCCGGGCCGGAGTGCGTTGTGGGCAAAGGCCTGTAAAGGCCAAAGAGCAAGGACTTTATGGGAAAGGGAAACACGTCTCTACAAGAAGAAGCAGGAGCTGCCGGCCCGCAGCCCTGCCTGCGAGTGGAAAACATCCTTGAACTCTGGAGGGCTGTCAAAACCGTTTCCATCAGAAGCGGCCCCACCTTCCACCTGCTGGTAACTGGAGAACACCGAGGCACGTCTTGTTCTGGAGGATTTTTCTTGACTCCTGGACCCGCCAGGAATGCGGCTCCGGGGGCAGCCGGCCAGGCCTGGGATGTGGGAAGCTGAGGCATTCCGACAGCTGCTCGGGGGCGGGCGGCACGCTGTAATTGTCTTGGGGCCTTTACCATAGGGTTTCATTGCCCCTCCAACCTTTCGAGAAAGTGCTGTAACGGGAGTCTTTCAGGGAAGGAGTCAATCATGAGGACCACGGCCTTAATCTGGGAGGCGGGGAGGAGAAAAGAATGAGCAACAGTGCTGTCTTTCTCTTCGGGGGCTCTCTGGGGACCCTACCCAGAGATTTCCCTCCTGTCCGCAGGGTTCTGTGTCCACAGCTGCCCAGAAAGGAGCCCCCATTCTGTCCCCAGCGTCTCCGGACACAAAACAAGGTTCCCAGAGGACAATGGCGCAGTTTGGAGGGGTGTATGGGGCAGGCCCTCTGCACCCCTTCCTGGGCCGAGGGTCAGGCCTGGGGAGGAGCTGTCCCTCCGGGCAGCCGGGCTGGTGCCACACAGCCTGGGCTGGACTCTCCACGGGGCTCCCGGGCCTTGTCATCGCCCCCCGACGCCCCGGCCCGCCTCAGCGCGTGCCCCCACGTTCCCGTGCACGCAGGCTTCGTCCCACCGGGCCTCACAGCACAGGGCGGTGGTTTTACGGGAAGGGAGGCGCAGAGGCCGTGAGCCGGTTAGGGGCACGCAGCTGGCAAGGGAAGGGCTGTGACGCACAGCTGGAGCTTTTGTCTCCAGTCCCAGGACACGGGGGCCTTTCCCTGTGGACTGCGGTGTCTTTCCCGCAGCCGCCCGCGGAAGCCACCGTCTTAAAGCACAAACCTGCCATCGCGGGTAGCAGGGCTGGAGGCTGCCCCTCCGTCTTCCCTCCACAGGTTCCCTTTCCCCAGGTGGGTTCTCCGGCAGGGAGGGGGTGACGGCCGCGATGGGGCCACCAGTCACTGAGTGCACACCCAGTCCCAAAGCTAAGTGGTCGATAGGCATCGGTTTCGTCAGGCCTTTGACCAGCCCAGGATTTAAGTGACACGATCGTCTCCACTCCCAGATGAGAACGCTGGGGCTTGGGCGCGTACCACGCTCTGGATCCCAGCGCCGGCAGCGGTCAACCTGGCAGTGCAAGCCCGCCAGGCTGCTCCGGACCGCGCCCTTCGGCCTTGGACCTCAGCCGGCTGCAGCCTCGCAGCGGCCCCGCCAGGCGACCGGAAGTCCCGCCGTGCGCCAGGGTCAACGCCCCGGAAGCCCAGGTGAGGGCCGGGCCCTGTTCTCCTCACCCTCCCGGGTTAACTCCTTCCGTCCTCACGACGGTTCAATGAACGAGAAGCTGTTTCTCCCCCATTTTACAGATGGACAGCCTGAGGCACGCAGAATAAGAAGTTTGTCCAAGCGCACGGGAAAACCGGGGCCCGGAGCTCACGATCCAACCGCCGCCCTGAGCGCTCTGCAACAGAGATGGCGGCTAACAGGCCACCTGTCGCCCTGAGGGTCAAAGGGTGAAGGCAGACCCGGTTCAACAGACACCCTATTGAGGGACAAGGTACTATGTGGATTTTGTTTTTTCCCTTTTTAGGCAGAGGTTTCGCGCTGGCAGGAACATGACAAAGCGTCTGCTTGATCAGCCTCAGAAGCCGCGAAGAAGCATTCTGCGTTTGGAACTGGGCAAGAGGGCAGTGTAGACATATGCTGTGCTAATAGCGCTGCTGGCAGGGGGGCCCGCGGGGGTGTCTGTTACCAGCACATCTTGTGCTGGGCGGTAGGATGCTAGGAAGCCTCCAGCCCTGGTCATGCCTTCCTGCTGAGACAGGGAGTCGCCCCAGGCCCACAGAAAACACCGCCCGATTCTGGGGCGGGGGGGTTCAGAAAAGATCGAAGCGTGTCTTTGCCTGACATCTCATGTGCGTGATTTGATTTTAAAGGTTGTGTTTCCAACTGTTATTTTTCTTGGTCACAACTGGAACCTTTTTCTCTTCAGCTTGAGCTCAAGCAAAAGGAAGGGTCCCGTCCTCAATACAGAGGTGAGTTCGACGGACCTGAACGGGAACGGCGACGTACGCGTTTCATAGGAAACATGTAGTGTTTTCCCCCACAAACACCACAGGCAGATGCCTGCACAGATTCCAGGAGCCCCATTTCCTCAGAGCCAAACCTGTCTTCCTAGAATACCTTCCTTCCTTCCTCAGCGATGGCCAGAAGGCACTCCCTTTCCTGGGGGAGGGGACAGAAGCCTACATTGTTGAATGCCTTTGTACCACGCCATGTCCATGTCAGGTGCTTTCAGAATATCATCTCGCTCGCTCTTCACACGAATCCCTTGACCTCAGAGTTATTATTCCCATTATACAGACTTAGAGTGCTTAAGTGACTGATCCAAGGGTATACAGCTTGAAAGTGAGCCCAGGATGTAAACCCAGGTCTTTTTGACCACCTCTCTACCTCTCTTGAGCACCTTCTGAAATCTCTAGCCCATCAAATAATCTTACCATACAGTGCTGCCCCACCCATGCCAAGCACAAGGTGGGGGTCTAATTAAAACTTGAATCCCCATATCAGGCCATTCCTCCACTCTTTAATTCTTTAAAAAAAATTTTTTTAAAGATTTTATTTATTCATTTGACAGAGAGAGAGACAGCCAGCGAGAGAGGGAACACAAGCAGGAGGAGTGGGAGAGGAAGAAGCAGGCTCCCAGCGGAAGAGCCTGATGTGGGGCTCGATCCCAGAACTCCAGGATCACGCCCTGAGCCGAAGGCAGACGCTTAATGACTGCGCCACCCAGGCGCCCCTCCACTCTTTAATTCTTAACACCTATCCCAAAAATCATCTTTGCTGGGCAGCAATCACTTCCATGTAGGCTTCCAATGGACTTAGATTTATTTATTCTCCACTCTCTCATCTGTCGCTAGGTTGAATCTTTTGGGTTAACCTGTTTTGCTCCCATTACCCAAGTCAGTGTTGACAGGACCGCAAATCTGGTGAGCCTCCAAATCTACAGGCCCAGAAATAGATGATGAAATAAGCAAGAGGGTAAGACAGTTATAATCATGATGCTATTAATACCCAATGAATGGAATTCTTAACACACACCACTGTTGGTTGACCGTCCTGTAGCATCATTCATGTACCTTAGAGTCACAGAAACTTCGAGCATAACTTGTGCATCATTTAAGATCCCTGATGCACCATAAACTCATTGTCTAAAGCCCTAGCAAACCTCAGTGCCCATCCCTGACTATTACGTATGCTGTCTCTACTCTTCCATTTGGAGCGATTAATAAAAGTAGTGCTGGGTTTGGTCTGCTCAAACTTCCATAGCTTTCGACCTCAAAATGTTCTCTACATCCAATGTTTTCAAAACTCAAATTTCTGTAAAAACTTTCTTTCCCTTCAAAATAAAGGGAAAAAAAGATTTCTGCTCATGGCCCTGTATAACTATGAATCAGCAACATTTTCATAAGAAGACGGAAATCGGGTGTAGTTAAAACTGAAGTGGGCTATAATAGCCCGGTTATAAATGCCTCATAGATTCTTGGGTTCTTGAGGCTTAAAGAAAAGAGAAAGAGAAAGAAAAAGTAAAAATGAAAGGGAAAATTTTACCTGACTCAATTTTTCGAGGGTATTTCCACATGTGAATTAACAAATAGAATGTGTTGGGTCTGTCTGATGATTATACACCAGTTATTGGGTAAATGTAGCTTTGAAATGGTGTTTTAGAATTGAGTTGTTCCCTCCCATAGTGGAAAATGCCGTGCTTCTTCACCTTGGTAAGCTTCTCCTGAAAAAGAATGATTTTCACGGGAATCAAAGAAAACACTCACCAACATCAATTATTAACGTCCACTCTTCACTCTTGTCCCCTGAGAAGGGTGCCTTTAAGGGGAGATTGTTGAAAGACAACAAACAATTCTAGCTAGTGGTGACATCACAGGATTCCAGGACTTCCCTGGAGAAGATGCCTCTGGAGGTTGGAAAGACATTATTTAGGTAGACTAACTGTCAGGATCAAACTTATCAATATTTCATAAGAGCTAAGGCTGGGGCATGTGAAGGTATGCAAAGTTCCTCTCGCCCAGCCCAGTCTACCGCCAAACAGTCACAACAAAGCCCCATGGCCAAGCTGCAGCAGTTCCAACGGGCAGCTCAGTTTTACTGAAATGTATCCATTCATTCCCTCATTCATTCAACACACTTATTCAACTCTACATACAGTGCTTTTCTAAGGGCTGGAGGTATAGCAAGGAACAAAACAAAGGCCCTGCCCTTATGGCATTCGTATTTTAGTGGACAAGAAAAAAATACGTACATATATGCACAACATACAATACAATTATAGATTGCATTAACATAGTATATAATAGTACATGTTATTATGTATAATTTAAGGATACACACACATACTGTCAGTGATAAGTGCCATGGAACAATAGACAGTAAGGTAAAGTAGATGGGGGCATACGCAGGGGGTGCCACTCTTTCCCGTTGGGTGGCGTCAGGGACAGCCACTGTGATAAGGTAGCGTTTGAGCAGAGGCTTGAAGGAAGGGAGGGGTGAGTCATTCTGACCTGAGGGAAGGCTCTTCTGGGCAGAGGTTACAGAGGCAGAATCTCTGAGGTAGGAGCATGCTTCGTGTGTCTGAGGAGCAGCAAGGAGGCCCTGAAGCTGGCACAGAGGAGTGCAGGAAAGACAGCGCCAGCAGATGAGAGCAGGGAGGTAATGGGGGCAGACCATAGAGCACCCTGTGGGCCGTTGTAAGAATTCTGGCTTTTGCCCTGAGGGAGCTGGGAAGCACTGGGGCTGAGGAGATTTAGCTGAGGAGTGACATGACCCAGTCTACTAAAAACAAAACAAAACAGAAACACTTGACTGCTGAGCAGGAAAGAGATCCCCCAGCAAGGAAAGCAGAAGCTGGGAGGCCATTTTGGAATGTTTTTCAATAATTCAGTCAAGAGACAAAATCAGATGCTGCCGATAGGTCAAGGTGAGGACCAAACACTGACCCCTGGATTTAGCTGTGGGAAAGCCCTGGTGGTGTCATCAAGAGCAGTTTCAGGAGGAAGGTGAGGATAAAAGCCTGACTGGAGTGAGTTCAAGAAGAGATGGAAGAAGAGGAGTGTAGACCCTCTTTCAAGGGGCAGAGGAACGGGGCAGTAACAGAAGGATGTTGCAGAGCCCAAAGAGTGTGCTTTTCTTTTCTTTTATTCAAAACAATTTTAGTGAGGTAAAATTTGTATATGACATCACAGAAGTTTTATGTGTACAATATTATAATTTAAATCTGCACATCCTACCAAATGATTGCCACCAAAAAGCTACATACCATGCATTACAATACAATTGACTCCCTTCACCCACTTCTCCTAGCCCCCAGTTCCTTTCCTGTCGGGAAACCATCAATCTGTTCTATGAGTTTGTTCATTTGTTTAATTAATTAATTAATTAATTTTTAAGTAGGCTTCACACCCAGCGTGGAGCCCAACCCAGGGCTTGAACTCAGTACCTTGATATCAAGAACTGAGCTGAGATCAAAAGTTGGACGTTTAACTGACTGAACCACCCAGGGGCCCCTGAGTTTATTTTTGTACTGTCTTGTTTTATCATTTTTTTTAAGTTCCATGTATGTATGAAATCGTATGGTATTTGTCTTCGTCTGTCTGACTTATTTCACTTGACATAATACCCTCAAGGTCCATCCATGTTGTTGCAAGTGGCAAGACTTTATTTTTCTTCATGGCTGAGTAGTATTTCAGTGTGTGTGTGTGTGTGTGTGTGTGTGTGTGTACCACACCATCTTCATTCAATCACCCATTGATGAACATTTAGATTATTTCCAGATCTTGGCTATTGTAAATAGTGCTGCAATGAACATAGGAATGCACATATCATTTCAAATTCGTGTTTTCATGTTCGTCAGGTAAATACTCAGAAGCGAATAGCAGGATCATATGGGAGATCTAGTCCTAATTTTTTGAGGAATCTCCATACATAGTGGCTGCACCAACTTATAGTCCTACAAATAGTGTGTGGGCATTTCGTTTTCTCCACATCCTCTCCAACACTTATTTCTTATCTTTTTGATAATAGTCATTAATGGGTGTGAGGTGATATTTCATTGTGGTTTTGATTTCTGTTTCCCTAATAATTAGTGATGTTGAACACCTTTTCGTGTGCCTTTGTTACAAATTGTCTATATATGTGTGTGTTCATATCAGCGTTCTCAATTCTGTTCCGGTGATTTGTGTGTCTGTTTTTATGCCAATACCATACTTTTTGATTACCATAGCTTTGTAGTATAGTTTGAAATCAGGAAGTGTGATACCTACAGCTTTGTTCTTCTTTCTTAGGATTGCTTTGGCTATTTGAGATCTTTTGTGGTTTTATGCCAATTTTAGAATTTTTGGTCTAGGGGCACCTGGGTGGCTCAGTCATTAAGCATCTGCCTTCGGTTCAGGGTGTGATCCCAGAGTCCTGGGATCGAGCCCCACATCAGGCTCCTCCGCTGGGAGTCTGCTTCTTCCTCTCCCACTCCCCCTGCCTGCATTCCCTCTCTCGCTGGCTGTCTGTCAAATAAATAAATAAAATCTTAAAAAAAAAAAGAATTTTTGGTCTAGTTCTGTGAAAAATGCCGTTGGAATTTTGATAGGTTTTTGCATTGAATCTGTAAATTGCTTTTAGTAGGATAGCCATTTTAACAATATTAATTCTGCCAGTCCATGAACACAGAATTGCTTTCCATTTATTTGTGTCTTCAATTTCTTTCATCAGTGTCTTATAGTTTTCAGTGTACCGATATTTTACCTCCTTAGTTAAATTTGTTCCTACTTATTTTATTTTTTTGATGTGGTTTTAAATGGGATTTCTCTCTTAATTTTTCTTTCTGATAGCTTATTATTCCTATATAGAAATGCCAAGATGAATGATTTTGCATCCTGCAGCTTTACTGAATTCATTTATTAGTTCTAAGAGTTTTTCAGCGAAGCCTTTTCTATATATCTTTAAATAGTGACAATTTACTTCTTCCTTTCTGATTTGAATGCCTTTTATTTCTTTTTCTTGTCTTATTGCTGTGGCTAGGACTTCCAATACTATATTAAACAAAAGTGGCAAGCGTGGACATCCTTGTCTTGTTTCTGATCTTCATTTTTTCCCCCATTGAGTATGATGTTACCTGTGGGTTTTCATGTATGGTCTTTATTATGTTGAGGTACATTTCCTCTATACCCACTTTTTTGAGAATTTTCATCATAAATGGGGGTCAGGTTTTGTCAAATGCTTTTTCTGCATCTATTGAGACAATTATATGAATTTGATCCTTCATTTTGTTAATGTGGTATATCAAATTGATTTGCAGATGTCGAACCATCCTTGCATCCTTGGAATAAATCCCACTTGATTATGGTGTATGATCCTTCTAATGTACTGTTGAATTTGGTTTGCTATGTTTTGTTGAGGATTTGTACATCTATGTTCATTAAAGATACTGGTTTATAATTTTTCTTGCAGTTTCCTTGTCTGGTTTTGGTATTAGGTATTTTTCTTTACTCCTATGTTTAGATTCCTTTTTCATTTTATTTTATGTACTTACTCTAAGTTTTTGCTTTGTAGTTACCATAAGATGTACATGTAATATCCTATGTATAAGACATTCAGTTTTAAATTGATAGGAACTTAAATTTGAACATACTCCAAAACTTTACAATTTTACCCATCCCCTACATTTTATATTTTTGATGTCATATTTTATATCTTTTTACTTTATGTATTTCTTTTCTAATTATTGTAGTCTTAGTTAATTTTTCTACTTTTGTCTTTTAACATTCACACTTGCTTTATAAGTGATTGATCCGTTATCTTTACTATCTATATATTTACCTTTTCCAGTGAGATTTTTACTTTCATATGTTTTCTTGTTATTAAGTACTGCTATTTTTTTTTCAGCTTAAAGAAGTCCCTTTCTTGTAAAGCTTGGTTAGCAGTAATAGACTCCTTTAGCTTTTATTTTTCTGGAAAAATTTTAATCTCCCTCTCAATTCTGAATAATAGTCTTTCAGGGTAGAAAATTCTCTGTTGAAAATTTTTTCCTTTCAGCACTTTGAGTATGTCAGGTCACTTTCTTCTGGCTCGCTAAGTTTCTACTGAAAAATCTACCAATAGCCTTATGGCGTTTCCCCTGTATGTAACAAGTGTTATTCTCTTGCTATTTTTAAGGTTCTCTCTTTAACTTTTATCATTTTAATGTGTCTTGATATGGATTTCTTTGGGTCCATTTTATTGGGAACTCTTCGGGCTTTTTGGACTTGGATGTCTATTTCTTCCCCCAATATGGAAGTTTTCAGACATTACTTCTTCAAATAAGTTTTCTGACCCTTTCTCTCTCTCTTCTCTTTCTAGAACCCCTATAATGCAAATGTTATTTCACTTGATGTTGACCCAAAGGTCCCTTAGTGTCACTTCTTAAAATTCTTTTTTTTTCTTTTTGCTGCTTTGTGTGAGTTCCATTGTTTTATATTTCACTGTCTTTCATTTGATCCATTCTTCTACTTCATCCAGTCTGCTATTCAACACCTCTGATGTATTTTTCAGTTCAGTTGTTGTATTCTTCAGTTCTGTAACTTCTATTGGGTACTTTCTTATATTTCCTATCTTTTTGTTGAAGTTATCACTATGTTCGTCCATTCTCCTCCTGAGTTCAGTGAGCCTCTCTATGACCATTACTTTGAACTTTTTATCAGGTAGATGCTAGTCTGTTTCATTAAAGTCTTTTTCTGAGGCTTTGTCTTGTTCTTTTGTTTGAAATACAGTCTTGATGCCTCCTCATTTTGCCTGACTCTGTGTTTATCTCTATGTATTACATAAATCAACTACCTCTCCCAATCTTGAAGAAGCGACCTTGTGTAGAAGATGTCTCATATGGGTTCAGAATTGCTATTGCCCCTGCCTACTGTGGTGGGGCTGCAGCTGTGGCACAGAGTGAGTGGAGTCCTCTCCTGACCCGGCTATGACATGTCACTGTGGCATCAGGGTAGGCAGGCCCTTCACAGGGCATACCTCTGGCCTTAACATGCTAGAGGGAAAGTCTCTAAATGGTACCCATCAGAGCTGGCATTAGCAAGTTAGAATAAAATCAGATAAATGGCACCTGCCAGTGTCTCTGGTCCTCAGAGATAGGCCCAAGAAGTTCCTGCCCTTCAGTGGATGCCCCCAAGTTTAGTAAATGGGTGCCCTTCATACACCGCCTAGACACTTTCTGAACTGGTGTTTTTGTGTTTGGTTCCTGGGTGAGTCAGTCTGTGTGTGAGCCTTTTAAGAGCAGATTCTCTGTTCCCTACAGTTCTATGGGTTTCCTGGACCTAGTCCCCATTGGTTTTCAAAGCCAGGCATTTGGGGGAGCTTGTCTCTCCTTTGCAGAATCTATGGGTTAGGGTGCATGATGTGAAGCACTGACAATTTGCTTCTCAGGGCAAAGTTCTGCATTTTTGAGATCCCTCCCAATTGTGGATTGCTGTTCCAGGGTGGGGTTTTTCCTAGTGAGAACATGTCTCTGCCTCTCCTATCCATTTTGATGCTGCCCTTTTATCTTTTGTTGTGGAGACTCCACTCATCCAGTTTTCAGGTCTTTTTCAGAGGCAATTATTCTATGCATTAGCTGTGTCTGTGGAAGATGGCAGCTCAAGGTCTACCTGTGCCACTTTCTTAAACCCCTTCTTAAGAGTATGCTTTTAAGACAGGACAAATAGCAGAATGTTTGTATGCTGAAAAGAGTGATGCAGCAGAGAGTGGAAAAAATGATTACAGAGAAACAAAGGAAACAGAAGCTGAAGAGATGTAAGTGGGATGAATGTTCTGTTCCATTTGAGGGACGGAGCTTACGCAGGTACCATCACAGATGACTCACAGTTATGGGAGAGAAGGCAGTCCACGTAGGTGGGTGTGCAGGTAGATGAGCTTGGAGGGATTTGAGGGAGTCCTCTTCTGACCATCTACTCTCAGTGGAAGTAAGATCACACACACAGAAAATCAGCAGAGGGTGGAGATAGAGAAAGGGAATTTGGAGTTCTCCAGTGAGAAGAGAAATTGTGAAATAGTCTTCTAAGAGAGCAAGAGTAGTAAAGGGAAAGCAGAATCTAATAGGGATTTCCAGGCACACAAAGATCCTACTTGAATTAATGCCTTGAATTTGAAGCAAGACCATCAGATTGGTTGTACGTTCCACAACCACATTCAACTAACAGGTTCATGTATGAAATAGGCTAAGCGTTGGATTCAACTAGAGTTAGGATTTTTCTCAGGGGAGCCGGACAAAGAGAGAGAGAGAGATCATGGGAGTTCAGAGTACATAGTTGAGAGTTGCAAGTGAGTAATTATAATTCTAGGTCATGAGATCTGAGCCGTATAAGGAAGGAAGAGAGAACATGAATGGGTTGAGAGATGGTATAACAGTTATAGGACCAATGGAATCAAAAAATTTGTTGCGGCTGGGGCACTAGTGGGAGCAAACTATAAAGATAGGAGAGTGAGTTGTTCAGAGACTAACAAACTCATTTAATAATGGAAGGAAAGCGTATTAGTTTCCTACTGCTGCTGTAACAGATCATTACAATTTATTGGCTTAAAACAATACAAATGTATTATTTTAAAATTCTTAGAGGTCAGCATTCTGAAATGGGTCTCACTGGGCCTGAATTACAATGTTGTCAGGGCTGTGTCCCTTTCTGGAGGCTCTGGGAGAGGGTCAATTTCCTGGCCCTTTTGAGCCCACAGAGGTCACCACATTTCTTGGCTCATTGTCCCCTTCCTTCATCTTCAAAACCAACAGTAGCTGGTTGAATTCTTCTCACATAGCATCATTCTGATTTCCTCTTCTGCTTCCCTCTTTCACATTTAAGGACCCCTGTTGTTACATTGGGCCCACCTGGATAATCCAGGATACTCTCTGTATTTAAGGTCAGCTGATTAGTAACCTCAACTCCATCTGTAATCTCCATTCCCCTTTGCCATGTGATGCAACACATTCACAGATTCTAGGGATTAGAACGTAGACATCTTTGAGAAGGGTTATTATTCAACCTACACAGAAGGGGTGTTGTTATTAGTAAAGACAAGGTTTAGCTATGACTGTGGGAGTGAGTGACTCAAGTGGGACAGAGAACAAGAAATAGATGCAGTGGAAGTTGGAGTCAAAGGAGAAGATGTTTTCCAAGCTCTGCTTCTCTAAAGGAGGATTTGTAAAAGGAAATCAAATGACCAAGAATTCCAAAAATGTGGAATTCCCTTATAATATGTCTCAAGGTAAGCTATCGTAAGTGTAAGGTCTTATTTTAAACCTTTCAAACACTTAAACACTTATTACTTCATATATGGTCAACTGTGAGATGGAAACAGGCAAGTCATGTCCTTTCGTAGTTAGGAAAGAAGGGGATTAACTGATAACAAATAAGTGGAAACATTAGATCTAACCTGTGCCCATTCAGTTACTTAGCTGAGTTATTGAAAATATTGTGGGAAATACAATAAAGTATCTCATAGCTTCTCTCTTCCAGGAGACTAAACTCTTGGGTCAAAATCCCTTTGAAGATCTGATAAAATATAAGGATTTTTGGCCCTAATGAGGCACATAGGCCCACACACATGCACAATTTACTTGTAATTTCATGACATCCCCAGTTTCCCTAAAGTCCCAAGGGATCCATGTATCCTAGAATAAGAACGTCTAATCTAAATGCTGAGGTAATACCAGACATGGACTGACAATGTAAGTCACAAGGGAAGGTAGAATTAGATGCCAAATGAGTAGTTATGAGTCCAGAAGAGTCATACATCACTGAGCTCAGGAATACTTGTGGAAAGACTGCACAGAATCTTGAAGAATTGAGAAGATTTCATGAAAAAGAGGAAAGAGAATTTCAGGTAAGAAGAGGAAGAGGAGAGAAATTGGGAATTACCTTGGGGGCAACAAATAGACTGGTCTGACCATCTGTGAAATGTGGGCTAAATGAGTTCTAAGAAATATTTGTGAAAGATAATTAAAACTCCTGGTGAATGGAGCCCCTCCCCAACCATTATAAATATGGTCAGTGGGTTTGTTTCAGGATGAAAAATATATACAATTATTAATGATTGATTCAGTAGGGATTTCTAAATGTGTGTTAAACACCTTTAAGAGCTCTCTATTTTTAAAAGAAAATACTGAAGCAGAGAAAAGTAACTTTCTCATATTCTGAATGAGAACGTTCTTACAAGATTATATAAGAGCTACTTGAATATATTTTTCTCGTGATTTTTATCTATGTTTTAAATGTTCTTAGCTTCTGAAAAACTGAGTTATGAGGACAAAATGAAGGCCCTTCTTTAAATTTGGATAAATAATGCTTCCATTACTTCAAGTGTTGGTGTGAGATCCCAAATTCATCTTCTGACCCTCCGTCTTCCAACTTTCCTTTGCTTTCTACAAAATATGAGCTGCCATGTGGAAGGGAGTAAGCAAAAATGCCAGTAAATTGTGGCTGCTTTCATAGCATTTAGAGAAAGAGTCAATGTTTGAAGAGCACTTAATATCAAATGAAAAACAGATGAATGATGATAAGTAATGCTATCTATCGCCCTGAGTTGCCACATGGGAATCTAAATCTGAGACATTACAGAGAAAATCCTGCGCAAGACCCATCAGAGGAGTGTATTACAACAAAATGAGACCCAGGTTAAGAATGTGGAGACTGAAGAAATACCCTACAAGCAGAGTTTTCTGGGCAAGATTCCCTTTGGCAGTATAGCCATAGAGAGTGGTTATGAGTATTCCAGAATCATAGAATGCCAGCACCAGAAGAGACCGAGCGAGATGTCTTCAAGTCTGGCGTCCTAGGTGATGCTTCAGTTTCCTCTCGGACACGTCGGCCTCTTCTCTGAATAAACATATCTGGAGATGGGTAAAGTCAGTTGGGTGCCGGTAGATGCTTAACTACCGCATTCCTAAAGGGGAAAAAAATAAAAAAAGAATCTGACTTGGAGCTTTTGCCAATTTCCACTGTGTAAATACCCTCACCAACAGCCTAGTCAAGCTACCAACATGACATCACCATTATGTGCTATTTCCACCATATAGGTCCAGTAAAACTAAATTATCGCAGGATCACAGGGAATAGTAAAATATAGTAAGATAATTAGGAAGTGATGAATTTTGAATATTTTTCATCTTTAAAAAATTTGTTTATAATGTTATAAGATGGAGCTTATAACAAGAGCTTTTTCTAGTAAATTGGTTCTTGTGAGCCAATTCACAAGCTAGCTCCAGAACACCGCTAGCAAAAACCCCAGGGAAGGACTCAGGACCACCCTCCCCCTGAAAGGCCCTGCGAACTGCAGTCAATGGTAACTCCCCAGCATCACCACCCAAGCATTGGGTCCTTCGCCTGTCTTCTTTGCTTTACTCCTATTTTTCTATAGTTTCTTCCAATAACAAACACCATTCACAAAAATAACCTCCAGGGGCATATGGCTGACTCAGTTGATAGAGTGTGCAACTCTGGATCTCAGGGTCGTGATTAAAAAAAAAAAGAAAACCCTCCAGATTGATTAATGATCTAGCTGTAAAAATAAAACCACTAAAAAACTAGGAGGTACATGGATGGATATTTTTATAAACTTGAGACAGGGTAGGTTCTTAAGCATGACATAGAATCCAGAAACCATGAAAAAAAAATAAGCTGACTTGATTTAATAATTTAAGACCTTCATATAAAAAAGTATTTCATTATAAAATAGTTCAAGTATGGGTGGCGCAGTCATTAAGCATCAGCCTTCGGCTCAGGGTGTGATCCCGGCGTTCTGGGATCGAGCCCCACATCGGGCTCCTCTGCTGGGAGCCTGCTTCTTCCTCTCCCACTCCCCCTGCCTGTGTTCCCTCTCTCGCTGGCTGTCTCTCTCTGTCAAATAAATAAATAAAATCTTCAAAAAAAATAGTTCAAGGAAAATCATAGAATGAAAGAAAATATAAGAATCATATCTAATAGGTTAGTAGCCAGTCTCTGTATAAACACTCCAGTTGAAAATGATAAAAACTCCAATTGAAAAATGGGTCAAGGCTACGAACAGGTAATACATAGAAGAACCGTCAATGCTAGTAATTATATGAAAGAGATCATGATGAAATGAATACCTTTTTCACCTCACAGTTTAGTAAAGAGTGAAAGGTTTGATAACCGCAGTGTTAAGGAAGGCTTGGGAAAACAAGCACTTGTACACTGTCAGTAGAAGTGTAAATCCATACAACCTATTGAAAGCGAGAAAAATAGCAATATCTAAAAAAGAAAAATAAGTTAAAATGCACATAAACATCTATTATCTTTTGTTTTCTTACAAATTTATTCAATTTTTAAAAAATAAGCCAAGATAAATGTATAAAAATGTTTATCACAGCATGGATGTAACTGCAAATACTCGAAACAATAAATGTTCTCTAACAGGCGTTCTGGTTAGAAACCTATGGTGTGACCACACACCACAAGGCCATTGAACTATAAAAAAGCTGTATGTGCAAGTTTAAATGCTCTCCAGGACAAATCACTAAGTAGAAAAAAGGTGCCAAGCACAGTATTTAGAATTATTCCATTTAGGGAGACTTAAAAGAATATATATATATATATATACATATATACATATATATATATGTATATATGTATATATATATATATATATTTGTATAATCATATCTTTTTCTGGAAAGAAAGGAAACTGTCAGCAGGCATTACCTTTGGGTAGAGAGACTGGAGGTAAGAAGATGAAAGATGTTTACTTTCCATTTTCTATCTTTTATGCTTAAGAAAAAGTACCATGTTCATGCATCACCTTTAAAGAATCAACTTTTTTTTTTTTCCTGAAAGAAAGAAGAGTGTCTTACTTTTGGCTCCCCAGAAGCATTCCTTGAGACAAGGATTTGAGTGTGAGGGTTCATTTGGGAGGTGAACCTAAGAACACAAGTAGGGGATCGAGGAAGGGAGACGGGGAAAGGGAAGGACGTCAATCAAGAGTGTGCTGTCAATCAAGTCACCACGGTGGGTGACGGGACACTCTGTGATCCAGTGTCCCAGCAACAGCAAAGGGGCAGAGGGGTGCATCTGTGAACTCCTGAGGGTCCCTGATGAAGTCTGCTCGGGGGCATTCGTTGCATGGCTCCTCCAAGGCCGAGCAAGCTCTGGTGGCTGCAGGAAGCCCCGGGCAGAGTGGGAGAGTCTGCAAGGCCACAGGTGGACGAGGGGAAGGGGACGGCACACCAAGCACATCTACTCCTGAGACCATAGCCATAGCACCAGATCATAACAGAAAAATCGAATGTGCGCCTTGTTGACCTAGCAAATTCACATCTCGGAATCTCCCTCCTGATTTACTGACAAACCTGGGCCCTGATCACCCACACAGGAGGACGGATTTCATTGCAGAAATTTTTAAAAAGATTTATTTATTTATTCTGTAAAGAGAGGGAGAGAGTGTGCAAGTAGGGGGGTAGGGGTAGAGGGCGAAGGAGAGAGAGAATTCTCAAGCAGACTCCCTGCTGAGCCCGGAGCTTGACTTGGGGCTCAATTCCAGGACCCTGAGATCATGACCTGAGCCGAAATCAAGAGCGAGGGCTTAACTGACTGAGCCACCCAAGTGCCCCCAGCTTCCCCCCAGGAGCTGATACTTAAAGAAGTAAGGAGAAAAACCTGTGAATATTTGAGGACCAAGCTTTCCAAGAAGAGGGAAGAGCAAAGGCAAAGGCCCTGGGGTAGGAGTGTGGTTGGCCTGTTTGAAGAAGAGTCAGGAGGCCAATGTGGCTGGAACAGAGTAGGGAAGGGAGAGGGGAGAGGTAGAGGTGAGGTCCCACAGGCAGCAGGTTCTCACTCTAGAGTCTATGCCTCTAGGTAGGCTGTGGCAAGGTGGTACTGAGTGAGGTGAAAAATGATGGGGGGGGGGTTGAGCTGGGCTTGATAGTTTAAACATCAGTGTAGTTGCCGAGAAGAAAAGGGAGTGGGAGAGGAGAAGGTGGAAGGGAGGTCAGACGGGTTCTTTACAACGGCAGGAGAAAGAAGACCAAGGGTATGACTATGGTGGTGTGTGGGGAAGGAGGGGGAGGGGATGATGTGGAAAAGAGTTAAAAGGTGAAACCAGTGGCACCTGGTAATTAATTAGAAGTGAAGTAAGCAGGAGGAGGGTGGGAGGGGGAGTAAGAGGGGGGTGGAAAGGGGAGTAGGAGGCGGGTGGGATGGGGAGGAAGAGAAAGAGGAGGAGAAGAGGGAGGAGGAAGAGGGGGAGGAGGAGGAAAAGAAGGAGAGGGAGGAGAGGGAGAAGAGGGAGGGGGAGGAGAACAGGAGCGGTGGAAGATGGGGGGGAAGAAAGGAGTCAACATGAAGCGGATGTAAAATTGAAATTGCTGCAGGGAACGGGTGTGAGAGAAAGAGCTGCTGGGGATGGAACCTCATCCCCTCCTGCCTGTCACACGCTTGAGTTCTTCCACTGCACCAAATGACTGAGTCACCCAGAATGCCCTTGACCTACTTGGCGGCCTAGACGACTCATCTTCATTTTTCAAAACCCAGCTCAGACGTCACCACCGGTTAGTGGCTTCACGCTACAGCTCACATGAGTCGTGCGTCTGCAGCGCTCCGGCCTGGCGCACCGTCCAGTGCACGGCTGCCTACCCCGTGTAGGCAGCACGGTGGTGCCGTAAATAGGCTGTGGGTGTGCACTTGGGCCTGAAGCCCACCGAATGGGCCTAGGGCAGCCGGAGCTCCTGGCTGGTCGGCTCCAGCTGCGAACAGCCCACCCAGGGCACCTCGAGTCCCACGCAAAGACTACCATTCTCTGTATGCGCTGTGCCCAGGCGGGGAGAGAGGGGTGTGCTGTGTTAACTGCACAGGGTGCTAAATTAGAACTGTTTTCATCTCTGTTTCAACCGCGGCCCCAAAGCAATAGATGAAACATTCCAAAGTGAGCTGCAAGATTTGCAAAAAGTGCTTATGGAAACCAGTTTTCTACTCGCAGCCAACCACCCACCTCCAGACTATAAAAGATGATAGAGAGGCCAAGAAAAGAATTGAAGTTTCCAGTAGAGAAATTCGTGAGAGAAAGCTAAGCTGTGGGCCTCACCCAAAAGAGTGGGTGACTCGCCCTACCTCACATGCCAACGTATAGGGGCTTTGAGGAAGTATTGGGAGGGTTACCCTGTGTCCCCTGAGGCTGGGGGGACACCGTAGCTGGAGTCGGGCTGAAGAGTCTAGAGGGGAGAGGCTGGCAGGTCAGCTGCTCTGACGGCAAGGCCAGGGGACGTGGCGCCTCGGGATCAGCTAGCTCAGAGCTGGGGGGAAGAGGACTCACAGTGTTTCCAGAAGGTTGTATGAAAGGGGAGCAAGAGGGTCATGTAGAGAGTGAGGTGCCCCCTAAGAGGAGGTGACGTCAGATGCCCAGGAGCTGAGAAAGGTGGAAAATGAGCAGCCCCACCAAAGGCACCGCGCCCACCTTCTCGTTAATGCCCGGTGGGCTCTGGCTCGTCTGTCCTAGCCAGTGCGGATCTGTGTCCCCTCCCCACCCACCACGCAGAGCTCCTTGCAGGCGGGACCATGCTGACGCCCGACGGGGTCCAGATGCGGCATGGGGTTTGGCGCACAGCGTGGGGCGTGATGGAGTCTCAGGGATCCATCCAAACGCCAGCATGTCCCGCTTCGTATCTGTCTCTTGCTGCCCAGTTTTCTCACCCTGAGCCTCACCTCTGTGCCTTGAATGAGTTGCAGGTGGAAGGAGATAGTGGCCATCCTCAGCACCGACGCCAGCCCTGGGGGCCTCCCGGCCAGTTCCTGCGCGCTGACTGCCAGCGCGTTGGCTCCAGCTGCAAGCGCCCCGATCCCAGCACGCCTTCCCCCTTCCGAAAGCCTCATTCCCACTTGCCTGCTCTCAACACAGGGGTTTGTTACCCGTCCCCGCCAAAGTTCACGCCCCCCTACCACTGCTCGCCTCCCTGTCGCCACCGAATACTCCTTCCTGACGCTCCCAGGTCAACTTTGAAAACTGCACAGCCCTTCTGCTCCACCTTCGTTCCTGGCCACTTGGAGTTTCCCATCGTGACACAGGCGACACGGCAGTCAAGGGAGAACGGGGTGCTTACGGGCATGGCCACACAAGTGCCCTGCATTTGGAACAAAGGGGACCAGTGTGGCACTTCTGAACCGCCGCGGCTTGCTGGGAGATGTGTGACAGTAACAGGCTTGGCATCCTGCTCTGTTCTTCCCCGGGGGCCCCGGGGCTCCCCTAGCCTCCAGGCCGCTTTCTGGCTCGGGGTTCTGTGTTTCCTACTCCGCTGCATCTGTACTCCCCGACTTCCTGGCCTCGGGGTCCGGCTGTCCCAGCCTGGAGGACCTGCCCCAGGCCAACTCTCCTGGGCTCTGCTTCCCCCAGGCCAGAGCCCTGCCCCTGCCTGCTGCCAGCCTCTCTGGCTCCTAGGAGCTCTAGGATCTGCTATCCTAGTTTCTGGGCCTGGATCTTTCCTGGCCACCCCTGTTCGGGGGCAACCCAACCCTGGTATGGACTGAAGGGTCATGAAATCTTTAAGTACTTGAGTTTTTATTAGAAACGATGAGGACAAAGTAGGAGGTGAGAAAAGTCACCTGATGGTCACGATCATTTGAACAGAACTGCAAGGAAGGTGGTCCCAAGGAACCGGGTCAGAACACTCCGCAATTGTTGGGTTTGGTTGCCTGTCTCCAGCTACGACACACTGGTCATGAAGAGCGGCACCATTATCCAGAGACTCAGTCAAGGCCACACATGAAAAAAAAATGTCTAATAAAGCATGCTTCACACTGATAAAACTCTGGAAACAGAATTTTGTCTTTTAGTCTGGCAGATGTCTCTCTTGAAATTACTAAAACACTCACAAATGAAAACCAATCTCTCTGAATCTCTGAGCTGCAGAAATGAAATCTCCTGATTTCATAGGTGGCTGTTACAGGGACAATTACTTACAGTGAGTCAGTGAAATTACTTCCTCTTTGCCAGGCAATATTCCAGGAACCGAGAGGACAGCCTCAGAGCTGTTTGAGGTGTTCTTCTCTGTAGGTCGGGCCACCAATGTTCCTTCGCTTTCTCATTATCGAAGTCAAACCCCTTCACAGGCCTTGAGAGCAGCTCCTCCCCTGGGGCATAACTCCCTGGAGGCCAGCGGAAGACAGCCCCCATGGAGACCCTCACGGGACCACAGCAGAGACGCGGTGAGATCCGCACCAGGGGCCCAGGAGTTGCTCTAGGAGCTTCCACCTCGTCTCTTCCCGAGCCCAAGTTCTGGAATCTAGGCAGCACATTGGTTCTTCCTGTGGCCCGCCCTCACGGAGAGGAAGAAAGCGCTAATGAAGCAGCTGAGGCCTCTGGGTATCCCTTAGGACAGGCACTTGGGGTGCCCTCTTCAACTTCGGGCCCCTGCCCGGGATGTCTAGGCCCCACAGGACTACATTCTTCGTCTTTAGTCCTTGTACTGCCTCTGCTGTCCCGCAGCAGGAAAACATCATGGCAGCCTACACAGCACGACACGACCTGGCACCGTGACTTCCGGGCCACCCACAAAGTGCTCCTGTCCTTCCAACTCCTTTAATGGGGGACGAAAGCTCTCCTTCCTCACTAGAGACGGGGCTGCAGTGTGACCCAGAGCGTCCCAACCTCGGTTCCAGCGGGGTGAACAGGGGTATTCGAAGTTGCTCCCCTCAGCCCTTGGGCAGCTGGGCGGGGCCTGGAGTCAGCACCTGCAGGAACAGCCCCTCCAGCCTCCTCCGTGACCCCAGCGAGCAGACACATACACTGTCCTCCCCGGGTAGGTTCTGAAGAGGACGGACCCGAGCTCTGCTGGGGACATCCCCTGCTGCGTCCCCTTGTTGGCTGGAGCTCCGCGCAGTCTGCAGGAGGGGCGGCGGGTGGGCACAGGCCTGCGGGCTCTGCTCCCCACCTAGCTGGGCAGGCCCGAGTCCGAGGCCCGCCTGCCCCCCCAGCACTGCAGGTGGAAGATTTCCCATAATTCTAACTGCCCCGCAACCCTTCCTGGCCGCTTTTCGCTCTCTGTTTTCACGCAGGGATAGGGTCTGCCTCGACAGACGCCATGCCCTTGCCTTCATCTGGCCTGGGCTCAGAATTCACCAGCAGGTGCGGGAGCACAGGGCTGGGCCCCTTAGCCCCTGGCCCCAGGGGAAAGGGCCTCCCATTTTCGCCCAGCAGGAAGGCTCCAGAAATAGCACCCACGGTCCGGTCAGCTTCGGGGGGATTTTATAATACAGGTTTCCCTCCCCCTCGCAAAAGTGGAGGAGTATTTTTACACTAAAATATGTGATATTTTCTAGGCAAGAGCTCGCCTGCTTCTCCAGCGGCAGTTTTCAAACATTTGAAAGATGTTAGCTGGTGAGTCAAATCTCCCTTTATTCTTTCTGTTTTCTCGCACTCTGAAAATATGTGTGTATATATGCACACATTACACTTGGAGGCATATTTTCTGAGATGTAAATAAGAAAGGAAAGTGTGTGGCGTTTGGAATTCTGGTGCTTAGAAGAGACGGTCTGAGCTCTTGATTTCAGCACACCGTCAGCGCGTTGTCACCCACCTTCCAGGCCCAGCATCTGTTCCGTTCATCGGCAGCCTCTGCTACCCTCCTCCTCGGCATGTACCCATCTGAGCAACAAGATGCCCCCACTACTGCCCGGCTCTGGAGCTCTTGGGGAGACAGTTCCAAGGCCAGCGAATCAAACCCGGGGCCAGCTCGCTATTTCCAAAGAAGTGCGTTCATGTGTATTTCAGGGCCATGTTACTGCTGTTTGGTAGAACTGTTGTCAAGGAGAAATGAGCAGGTTTGGGGAGCACAGAAGCAAAAACAGGATAGCTTTGGAAATAGTAACATATGCTTATTTTTTTAAGGATTCTAAGAGCCCTAGGGTGATTTGGGGACTGGTGTGCTGGTCCGAGAGTCTTCTCCAACCAAGTCCCCGAGGAAGTCTGCCCTTTCACTTGGTGTCTTGGTCTTGGCCTTGGGATGCCTCGCCTCCCTCCGCTTGCACACAGGCAGCGTCCTTTGCACATGGCCAGATTGTACTGCGGAAATGAAGCTAGTGTTGCGTGGTAAATTCCATTGCGGACGCTCTCCTAGCAACATGGCGACACTAACAAACCCCACAATAAGCACTTGTCTTTAGCTCTATAAAGCGCCGTGGCCATTAGTCTCACCAGGAAACTCAAAGGATATTCTGCAAGTGAAGAGTGATTTGAGCTGCACTTTCGTTGCTTTTCGCCCATCTGCTCACATCAAACTGGGCGGGCAGCAGACTTTCCCTCCAGGAGCAGGGCAGACCCAGGGAGGCGCCGAACAGGGAAAAGATGCATCTGGGACGGTCCTAGTTCCGGTTAGAGAACCACCTACGTTTCGTTGGCCAAGTCACTGTAACTCTCTGGAGCTCGCCCTTCCTCATCCTCCAAATGAGGAATTACTTCTCAACCCTTCGAGGTGCTTGTGGGCAGTCCGGACTCTCGGACCTATACTAGTTCTCCTGCTCAATGCCTGTCTCTGGAACTGTGTTCCACCAATGTCACTTTTAACCAAAGGCAAATGGATGAACATTTGCTGAACGATTGTAAAGACGCTTATGTAATTAGCTTTCCAATTTTGGTTGCCTGGCACAGAATCAATGCACACTTCGGGATTTGTATGTGTATTGTAGTAACACTGTTTTCGTGGACAGATTTTATAAAGGGCTAACGTAGCTCATTTTCTTTGCTGTTTCTGATTAGTCATCCTCGCTACAAGACTATATATCACACATGCCTATCAGTCAAAAACCTTTGAGCTTGTGCTTCCAATATATGTACGTACTTCAAAAATATTTAATACTAATATCTGTATTTATTTATATACTATATTGTGCTTTAATGTTAACGTATTACAAACATTTAAAAATATTTAACATAAATGTCTTTAAGGGAAAAATGTTGAAATGAGATTTTAAAAAATCTCATTAGTGAAATCCTGGTTTAACAGTTTGTCAAAAATAATGTGTGATGTTGGTTTTGAGCTCACTCGATTTTATTACATCTATATAATAAATAAAATTATGCTTCACCAACATATGTAGATTCAAGTGGAAGAGATGCCTGTTTTACTACATTTACTAAATTGTGACACTGATTTTTAAAATTCCCTCTACCACACAGCCCAAGGTTTCTTATGGGCTAGTAAATTTCCAATTTTCTCAATGTCAAAAGGTTGTTGTTGCAAATTAACTGGAAAACGTGGCGTTTTGTATATTTTCTAACAAATATATTCAAAACATGATAAATAGTCTTCATTTGGAAAAATTGGGGGCATGTTGGAAAATTCTGTTTCTTGGATTTTTAGATGTTGTGCAGACAGCAGTTTTTATCTTTGTTTCTGCCAATAAAAATCACATAAATTAGGAGTATCTCTAAACATTCATTGTCAAAATGCTTTTTCCACAGCACGAATTTCTTTCAAAAGTTATTACTTTTATTACTCACTCATGTTAACATCATTTTCTCCTCACCTTTCTCTCACATGGACAGATTAAGCATATTTAATTTTTTGAAAATATCTGCTGAATTGTACATCGACCCCTTATAACCACACACAAAAAAAGCCAGCATATTTGGAACATTTGTATTCCTAAAATAATAATGATTATTTCAAGTTCAATGACGTTCTTAAGTGCTTTGCCATGAGATAACTTAGAACCTTCCATGGGCACAAAAGATTTTCATGGTGATTCCCTATCTCATTAAGATTCCATTTCTATTTTTCTTTCAAGTAATCACATTGATGACACCCTGTACCATTTTGTGGATTTCTGGTTCAGCTGTTTTGCTGCAGTGATACCGTTGTACTAAATCAGTCAATGACTGTCATAGGAGGGACAGGTCTGTGCATTTTTCCTTGGTGTCTTCTCTTTTTAAATTCGGTCAAACCTGCCATCCCATGAGGAGTATACTTAGAGGAATACCACCCCAGCCCCATTTCTTCTTAATTAAAGAAGCCGTTCGTTGTTGAGCCTGAGTCTTTTTCTGGTACATCTTTCCTTCGGCAGACCATGTAGAAGAATTTCTGCACGGGTTCCATGATTGAAATGGAATCAAGCAGCCCAATGACGGAGTCCTGTTAGAAGTATCTCAACTTTGGGGCGCCTGGGTGGCGCAGTCGTTAAGCGTCTGCCTTCGGCTCAGGGCGTGATCCCGGCATTCTGGGATCAAGCCCCCCATCAGGCTCCTCCACTAGGAGCCTGCTTCTTCCTCTCCCACTCCCCCTGCTTGTGTTCCCTCTCTCGCTGGCTCTCTCTCTCTCTCTGTCAAATAAATAAATAAATCTTAAAAAAAAAAAAAGAAGTACCTCAACTTTGATTCATCAGCAACAATTCATTCAGTGACTGGCTGACTCTGTGTCCTCTAAAGGGTTTTCTAACGAAAAGAGCATTTTAATGTTTCACTATGGCCTTACGTAAATTATTTCTCTCCTGCAGTTTTTCTGATGGTATATTTGCTGTTAGATAAGAAATCTCAAAAGTAGCTTTTAAATAGGTGTAAAAATTTAGTACATTGCTTTAAAATCCTGGATGGAGAATTGCACAACTTTACACTTCAAACAAAACCAGAGGCTTGTATCTAGCTATCTATCTATATGCACACATATACACACACATATATATTCTGGATTCTTCATTTCGAATAGCTCGCTAGTCATGATAATTTTGTTCTATTCTATTCTAATATTGTAGGGAAACACTATACAGTTAGGTCAACATTCACCGTTAACAATAACGGATGTAAAAAGCTGTACTTCAGAAAGATTTTTTAAAAGACTTTTTAAATTTGAGAGTATTTTAGGTTTACAGAAAGATTGTTAAAATAGAACGAAGAATTCCCATACAGGCTTCACGCATCTTCCTTTAAAGTTAACCTCTTATAACCATAGCGTATTTATCAAAACTAAGGAATTGGCAATAGTAAAGTATTATTAACTCCAGACTTTATTTGAATTTCTCCAGCTCTTCCATAATTGTTCCTTTTCTGTTCCAAGATCCAATCCAGGACACCATGCTACCAAAATTGTCAATAATTATTTTGTGAAGATTTGTTTAGTTAAAACGGAGTAATATTATTTACCATCCCCGTCCACCACGAATGAGTTAACTACAAAATGTTACAAGGTGTCTGTCATTGTCAGTTGGGTTGTGGAAGTAGGGTTTTCTCTTCTACTGCACTTGAGATGAGGCAGTTTGGCTTATGGATTGATTAAGGGGCCAATCTCCTTCTGTTTATTAAATATTGGGTAGTCTTCTTTGTTTTTCCATTTTTAAAGACAAAAAGATGTATACATACAAACTGTCAAATGTCTTTTCCATAGAAATGTCTTTGCTATGAAGACAGGGCTGGCGGACGTCTTCTGTGCCCTCTGGAATCTACATACCTCGGTGTGTAGAACTGCTCTGCATTATCGACATGCCCCTTTGGTTGTCCCGACGATTTGCCCTAAACTCCTACTCATATTTATAAGGTCTGAACTAGGGAAACTGGACGATTTCAATGTCCAGTTCTCTCCTGGCCAACTCTTATGCTCCCGAATCGTTGATAGGTAACAATTATTGAATAACCCGGGAAGGCAGTTGGTATGCACAAATAAATTTCTCCGGGAAGCACTGCTTAAACCATCCCTCAGCAAAGGGTTAAAACTTCACATATTTTTGGCAGGGTGGCGCAGGAAAACTTGGCGGACGGGGGCAGCTAGCCTGCAGCACCCATTAAGCCACACCACAAAGGCTCCCCGCCCCCCCCCCATGGTCAGGCTAGCCCAGTGTTTTAATCATCGAGACTGGAAATTAAATCCTCGACAGCTATGTCATACATTTACTGAAAGAACAAATAATGTGATGGATACCGCCATGGGCTATCCGATCCTTCTTCAAGAGGGAGGGACTTTCTCCTCACCTTCCAGGAACGTACTGGAAGGCCCTGGCTGCTGGCGCTCTTTGGGGTTTGCCTCAGTGCAAGAATACTACCTCACTGGAGGTCCACCTTCTTCCAGGGTCAGCCAGCATCCAAGGACTGATCACTAGTGGGTATGAAGGCCATCTTAGGACAACTCCGAGGGGGCATCCCAGCTTCAGAGCTCCCCGGAGGGTTGACTGAGGCCTTTGCTGGGAACCAATCATAGACCAGCTAATACCTCTGCCCAATTCTGCTTCCTCCCCCTCCCCTCTAAGAGCACTGTGTAATAAACGTCCTGTGAACTAGCCTCGGCTCCGAATCTGCTGTCAGAAAACCAACCTGCCATATCTGCAAGTAGCCAAAAGCCAAACAGTACCAAACAGTGTGCAAAGGAAAATAAGCATACCAGTGTCTGTGGATGCTTCCAGAGATGGTCCTATGCATGAATGTGTACACGTAAAAATACATATGTACGTGTCTGTACGTTTTAGCCATTGTCCTATAAAAATTGAAGCAGCTTATACTTTTTAAAATGTATATCTTGTTTTAAAATTTTAAAATTTATTTTTACATATTGGTACACAAAGTCTTAAAATTACTGCCTGATATCTCGTCGTATGGATATACCATAATGATAGCCATCATCTGAGTGCCAACTATTTGCTAGGCGCTCTCGCAACCCCTGTATTTATTGGACACATATTCAGTGAGCCACATATTTATTGATTATGTGCCAGCCACCGTTGTGGGCGCTAGGGAGACAAGCAACCATTATCTCACACTTCAGTTCAACCTTAAGATATAGCTACTGTTATTATCCCTGTGTTTCAGATGAGAAAACTGAGGCTTGAGTAGTTTGGTCAAAGTCGCATGCCGTAGTAAGCAGTGGCACTGGAATCCATAACCGGGCATCTGGTCTCCAGGGCTTCTGCTCTAACGCCCTCCACTAGCGTACCTCCCATACGTCAGCTTATCTGTCAGTCTCCTCTTGATGGACAGTCAGACTGTGTGCAGTTGGTGGCTATTATAAGCAATGCTGCAGTGAACATCCTTTCTCAAGCATCTTTGGGTGCTAGCTCCCCACGTCTTTTTAAGATTTATTCATTTATTTTAGAGAGCGAGAGAGAGAGAGCGCGTGCATGAGTGGGGGAAGGGACAGAGGGAGAGAATCTTCAAGCAGCCTCCCTGCTGAATGCGGAGCCCAATGTGGGACTCGCTCTCACGACCCTCAGATCACGACCTGAGCCAAAACCAAGGGTTGGACACTCAACCGACTGAGCCAGCCAGGCGCCCCAATCTCTTCACTTTTAAGAAGGACTGAGATAGAGAAATAGGTGAGCTCGTTATTTAACTGGATACCTGTTAGCAGCCCCAGCTCATTACCCAGGTCATTTGAAAAGGTGCCTTTCCTCCAGATTAGGGATTTAAGAAATCAAAAGATACTACATTCCATCCTTAATATGAAAATCTTAGGTTAAGCTTTTAAAATACTTCCATGCAGGCCCTGCGTGTTGGGTGCATACTTGCAGATAGGGTAATACCTGGATTACCGTTGCCAGCGTCTCTAGTGGGATATGGAATGTTTTCATCGAAATTTCTCTTGTTTGTGTTTCAGAAAAAAAATGAAAGCAGCTCTACTCTCTGGGTCTGGCTTTAATCAGAGCAGAATCTTTATGAGACAATGTAAGGCTGAACATTTTTTAATCTGGTATTTTTAAAGAAAAGTACACGTTCAAAAATGATACAAACCAATCAACCTTAGAAGAACGATGGAAAAAAAGAGAGATCTCTTGCATAAAAAAGAAGCAGGAAATTCCAGAGAAGTTTCACAGGGAGGAGGGGGAAAAACCAAAGTCTATCTCCCTATTTATTAGGTTATTTCTCAGTGAAGTGCAATATCTGGTTTTGTTGAACAACCCAAATTCAGTTTAGAGGAAATTAGAGAGTTCAGACTCCCTGAAGTGAGAACATAGCAATTTACTGAACATATTACAAACCCCTATGCGTCCCATGATCTACTGGCCCTTCAAATAAATCTTTTGTCCTCTTTAGAGAATCTTCTGGTCACAGATTCATCTTGTACTCGATGATTTAATGTCTAAATACTCTGTAATGTCCCTGTACAGATTTTTGAAATGTTTGTATTTTCATTTCATGGTGTATTCCGCCGATTGCGGGTGGGTAGTAATTTGGCATGAGTTCAGGGTTAGTTTTTGAGATTTAAAGGCGTTTTCATATAATGCTCTACTAGAGTGGGAATAATAAAGTCTCCATCTTCCAATAAGCTGCAAAACTATTAATGGATTTGTAGGTAATGGTGTTCAGTGTTAATACTCAGTGGAATATATTTTTCATTAAATATGAAAGTGGTCCAAGTACGTTTTATACCAAGTGTGTTAACTTCACTGTTTCCTGTCGTGTCTATAATTTCAAAATTAATCTAGTCTTCTCTTATATGGTTTTGCATGAGTGTTGGCTTTCTCTTTAACAGTCATAATGACTCAACTATGGAGACTAAAAATTGGCAAGAAAAAGCCAATAAAAGCATAAAGAAAGTCAGAAGTCTCAGAGAAATGAGATTTACCAAATGATATACAGTATCGTTGCCTCTCTACCAAAGCTTTTGATCTTGAATTTATTCTGAAATGGCTCATTTAGTGTTTGTTTGTGTCAGCTTCCTAGTAGGAATCAAATCATGAAGGTTAAATGAGTAAATCAAGCACTATTTTAAAATTCATTCTTGGATCATAAGAGTGGCTCTTTTCTTATTTGTGCTGTCTTGTCTTTTTCTAAAGCAAGAAATTTCAAATTTTATGTGACTAAGATAGTCACATGTCAGGATACCATAGAACTTAAAACTCCAACCGCTTTGGCTTACACGTTTCAATTTCCAAAATCCACTGCAAAGCGAAAAAGAACACCGGAGAAATTAAATATCTGATATTTTCCTATCGTTATTCTCCATTTATATCCCTGTGCTGTGAATTATACGTGTTTACTAGAACGAATACTAGTCCCTTCTCTCCTGTTGCTTAAATCCCTTTGTCTAAGGAATGTGGTAAGAACTCATCCATTATTTAAGTTACTCTCTAAAGATTTTCTGCCTAAAGTCATCCCACTTCATAATCCCTGCTTAGACACTTAATAGTGAAACACATTGCCAGAAATAGTTTTTAATGTTATACTGAAGATGTAAATAATACCGGAAGGAGAAGAAAAACTCAAATATTTTTAGCAAAAAGATGTTCTCATAGTTTACAAGATTCCTCTCCTACTCTCTTAATTCTCTAGCTGCCAGAGTAGAAAGTCGAACCTCTTAACGTCTTGCCTGGCAGAGTGTAAGTCAGGCTGAAACATATCGATTGTCCTGGATTGTTCAGGATAAAACTATGGGGTTTGATCTCTCCTTCATCATGAGTCCAACCTCACTCTGCCGCTACGGGTTCCTCCAACTCTGCTTTCCTGGCTGTGACCCCCAGGTTCTTCATTAGTCCCAGTGGCTGCTTCTATGATGGGAGAAGGTGGAGTGGAGGGGAAGGAATTTCAGGGCAGCTCTGTAAAGAAAGGAAGTGTGACAACCTGAAGTTTGTAGGAAAATAGGGTCTGTCACTGGCCCCATCAGCCTCCACCGTTGCACCTGTGTATGTGCATGTGTTTAATACCTAAATAGATACACTTTAAGAGATTTATTTCATTTTAATACATTGCCTGGTACATTTCGGCTTATGGAAGATAACCTCCTGTAAATGAGAAAATGAAATCCCGCACGTCTACCTTGTCCGCAACATTTATTTTTTAAATAAATGCATGGTAGGGGGAGTATGGGAAAGAGACTGACAGCGCACAAAAGAACTGATCATAACAATGCCTACTTGGAGAGATTAATTGAAGGAACTGGCTCATGTGATTGTGGAGACTGGCAAGTCCAGAATTTATGGGGCAGGCTGATAAGCTGGGATCTCAGGCAAGAGTTGCAGTTGCTGTCTTGAGCCCAATATCCACAGGGCAGGGTAAAAACCCAGGCAGGATTTCTATGTTAGAGTCTTGAGGCAGAATTCCTCCTTCCCGCAGAAACCTCCTTTTTTGCTTCAACTGATTGGATGAGGCCCACCCACATTATCAAGGGTAATCTCTCTTTAAAGTCAACTGATTGTAAATACTAATCCTATTGACAAAATATCTTCACAGCAACATCTAGACTAGTTTTGACCAAAACAACCTACCACCATAGCCTAGCCACACTGACATAAAATTAACCACCCTTATTATTTCCCCAATTATAAATGAGGAACCTGAGACTCTGGGAGGGTAAGTAACTTGCTCAAGGCCAAACCATGAGAATGAAGTAATATCAAACTTCAGCCTGTGTAACCTCAATGTTTATGCTCTTAATCACAAACTCTGGCTGCCTTCTTCGATTAATTGCTAAATTAAACAGAGAAGAAGGCCTGAAAGAGAGGCACTAGAACTTGGTATGTTTTAATTCAAGACAAAGGTTTTAAAATAGGGCCGCCAAAATGGAGTAAAAAGGACTGAATTTACCTGCCTGCCTGAAGTCACTGAAAACAAAGACACTATATATGACATAAGAGTTTGGGGGCGCCCGGGTGGCTCAGCGGTTAAGCGTCTGCCTTCGGCTCAGGGCGTGATCCCTGCGTTATGGGATCGAGTCCCACATCAGGCTCCTCCGCTAGGAGCCTGCTTCTTCCTCTCCCACTCCCCCTGCTGTGTTCCCTCTCTCGCTGGCTGTCTCTATCCTGTCGAATAAATAAATAAAATCTTTAAAAAAAAAAAGAGTTTGAAAGACACTGACCATCAAGCAATAAATGAGAGTGAACCTTGAGATGAGAAACAAACCCGGTGAACCCTACAATCACCTAGCCCCAGAATGTGGGGGAAAGTAAGCCATGCAGATCCCAGTGGTCTCCCTGAGTTGAGGAGACACAGAGGGAGTCTGGGGAGGCCAAGGCGGCTAAAGTTAGCAGGGGACGAATGAACCATATGGAGAAAGTACTCCAGAAATACGCTGGGGATAATATGGATACAAGATCAGTATAGAAAAGTCAGTTATTTCTATATACTACCAATGAACAATTGGCTATCGAAGTTTTTAAAAATTCCTTTTACAATAGCATAAAAATGTAAAATATTTAGGGATAAATCTGGCAAAACGTGTAAGTTCTGTACACTTGAAAGTACGAAATGTTGCTGAAAGAAATGAGAGGCCAAAATAAATGGAATGATTGACCGATGTCATGGATCTAATGACTCAATATAGTTAATATATCAAATTGCTCCTTAACCAAGAGAAAAAAAATGCACTTTCAATCAAAATCCACTTTGTAGAATTTTTTTTTTTTTGTAGAAAATGACAAGCTGATTGTAAAATTCATGGGGAAATGTAAAGGACCTAGGAAAACCAAAATAACTTTGAAAAATGGGAACAAAAATTGACATTACCTTTTTTTTAAATTTTATTTTATTTTATTTATTTGACAGAGATAGAGACAGCCAGCGAGAGAGGGAACACAAGCAGGGGGAGTGGGAGAGGAAGAAGCAGGCTCCCAGCGGAGAAGCCCGATGTGGGACTCGATCCCAGAACGCCGGGATCACGCCCTGAGCTGAAGGCAGACACTTAACTGCTGTGCCACCCAGGCGCCCCTGACATTACCTTACTTTGATATTTATTATAAAGCCTTAGTAATTAAGATATTGTAATATTGACATCAAGATAGATAAATAGGTCAATGGAACAGAATGGACTAATTAAGATAATATGGTATTGGTGTCAAAATAGACTATATGATCAATAGAAAAAAATGGAGAGTCCCGAATAGACTCACACCAATACAGTTAACTGATTTTTTACACAGGTGTAAAGATAATTCAGGGAAGAAAGTCTAATGTTTTCAATGCAGGGAGATGGAACTGTCAACTCTCCTTATGCAAAAAATTAAGTCTGTCCCACCTTTGTACCGTGGACAAAAAAAATAAGTCAAAATGGAGCAGAAATCTAAATATAAAACTAAAATTGTGATATTTCTAGAAGAAAACATAAGAGAAAATCTTTGTGGCCTCAGGCTAGGCAAAGACTTCTTACATTGAACACCAAAAGAATCATATACACCCATAAAAAAATCAATTGGACTGCATCAAAATTAAGAACTGGTCTTTAATGGGCATTGTTAAGAAAATGAAAAGATAAGCCACAGAGTAGGAGAAAATGTTTATGAATTATGTATCTGATAAAGAACTGGTTTCCACCATATATTAATAACTCCTGAAACTCAGTAATAAGGAAACAACCACTTTTAAGTGAGCAAAAGATTTGAACAAAGAAGATATACAGAGAACAAATAAACACATTCAAAAATACTCAACATCACCATTCATTAGGGAAATGCTGCACATTAAGACCACAATGAGATACTGCTGTACAACTATTAGCATGTCCAGAGGTGAAAAGGCTGACCACGTTAAGTGTTGGTCTGGACATTAAAGAACTGCAGCTCTGACACACTGCTGGTGGGCATACGGAGCGATACAATTACTCAGGAAACAGTCTGGCACTTTCCTAAATAGTTAAACACACACTTACCATATTATCCAGCCATTCCACTTCTAGATATTTACTCAGGTGAAATAAATGCCTATGTCCATACGAAGACTTGCATACATATATTTAAGGCAGTCTTCTTTATATTAGTGAGAGACAGAGAGAACGGAAGGAAGGATGGAAGGAAGGAAGGAAGGAAGGGGAGAGAGAAAAAAAGAAAAGAAAAGAAAAGAAAAGAAAAGAAAAGAAAAGGAAAGAAAGAAAGGAAAAGAAGAGAAAGAAAAAAAAGAAAGCAAAACAACGCTGAAAACAACCCAGGTGTTCATCATCAGGTGAATGCATAAACACGGTGGCATGTCCATACAGTGGAATACTACTCAGGGACGAAAAAGGACTAACGTATTGATACATGCTACCACATGGACAAAGCTCAAAATAAATATGCTGGTGAAAGAAGCCAAACAAAGAACAGCACACATTGTATGATTTGACTTACATAAAACTCTAGAAAATGTAAACTGATCTATAGTGACAGAAAGCAGATTAGTGGTTCCTGGAGATGAACGAGAGGAAAGGGTGAAGGAGTGATTATAAAGGGACAGAAGGAATGTTTGGGGGGGATGGACATGTTGTGGTGATGGCTTCATGGGTGTGCACATATTTCGACATTTATCAAATTGAACACTTTAAATATATTGAGTCTGTTGTTTATTCATTATGCCTCAATAGGGTTGTTAAAAAAAAAACAGGGCGGGTCTTGCTGAGAGAGTGCAGTGACGGACCCTGGGATTAGAGGAGGCAAGACTTGAGATAGCAAGACCACTGTGGAAGACGCTGAGAAATCCAAACATTCTTATACCTAGAACCAGCCCTATAGGCACCAAATTTATATAAATAACTCTAATATATACTTAAGAATTCAGGTCTTTAAGGGTTACCTCATTTGTAGGAAAATAATAATGTACATTGGGAACTTTTGTGCTACCTACAAAAAAGGCCTCCTTGGCTCCTATCACCATTAGCCTGGTGCCTTTGTGCAGTGCACAGTCTGCACAACCATCCACAGCAGTCCTGACCCTATAGACGGCATGGTATGATAGAAACAGTACTGACCACAAGAATCTTGGTTCTGCCATTAGCCCTATGATCTTTGGTGAGCTAACTGAAATTTTTCACACCTTAGTTTCTTCCTCTTATTACTTCCCTGTGGTGTTGTGCTGTGGGAGAGATAGGACTATGATGAGGCTTTATAAACAGACATGGTGCCATCAACATGTTTTGACCTACAGGTGAGAAAGAAAAACCTGATTCTGGGGTTCAGGTATTACATTCCTTCTTTGGAGGAAAGCTAAAAATAAGGACACCCCAGGAATTGTTATTAATCTTTATCAAGATGCACGTTGTGTTACTGAACAGGGCTTTCTTGGATCAAAGTGGGAGAGATGTGCCCACCTTCTGAAGCCTTTTTCCTTCCAACTCCCACACCCAGTTTCCACTACCACCCCCTTAGCTACCCGAGACCTGCGGGAAACGTCCTCCCAGTGAGGTTCACTTCCCCAAAGTCCCCGGGTAACCCATCCCTTGCATCCATCCTTCCATCCCTTCAGCGTGCAGACCACAGTTGGGAGGAATGGAGTCACACTCCGGTGGGTCTCTATGAGCAGGGCTGACTCCCTTCACATTTCAAAAGACACTTTGATTTTAAAAGAGATGCTTTTTTACTCCAAAGGTTGGCTCTCTAATGGTGGGACCTGATCCCAAGATCTAGCTCTTTGGGCACAGGATTGAAGGGTGTCTCTCAAAACAAATTCCTAAATTGCGTGTCTCCAAACTTTTCCATGGTAAGCCATGTACACCAGCTTTTCAATAGGAGTTTCTAAGTTTATCTTTTATATTTATATATGTATAAATAAAAACTCTAGACTATGTATACACAAGTATATGTATATATGTTACATACGCTACGGAAGTTCGTAACTACAAACATTTATATATAAACATATACGTAAACTCTAAAGTGCAAACCGCACAGGAAAAAGAATGGAATCAAATATGGGCTTTTTCTTTTCTAACATGGCAAGCCGATACACTGGCCCAAAGCTGCTGCCACCCTAAGTCGTTTCAGGTGCTGTTAATGCCTGAAGTTCAAGTTAATAGTTGCAGTGATTTAGCTCAATATACTTGTTAATGACCTAGAGGAGGAAGGGAAGGGCAGTGTGGAAAAATCTGCTGCTGACATAGAGTGCTCCGATTGCTAAGAGCTAAGGAGGGTTGTGAGGAACCCAAGATGGATCTAATAACTTGGATGACCGAACAAACAGGAGGACTGGTAACGGTTTACAGGGAAGGGCAAAAGGTAATAGAGACTGGAAAAAAAATGTAAGTTCTGCATAATTTAAGCAGCACACACTGATGGACTCAGAATTTATGTTCATCTCAAAGAAAAAAAGACCTGCCACAGGAATCAAAGTTATCAAAATATTTCAGTAAAATCATCTAATCTGCAATAGTCCGCC
>NW_024425675.1:5885689-5887304 GCF_017311325.1 Ursus maritimus
CCCCCCCCCCCCCCCCCCCCCGCAAAGCCAAAAGAGTCTAGGTATGTACGCAGAAAACAGAGAAGTAAACCCAGGAAAACATGTGTGGACAGAGCTGGGTGCCTCCCTAACATGCTTTCTTCAGCCGACTTTGTCCTGATGTTTTCCCCTATTTACCTCCGGCTCCACTCCATTCAAAGGTGACTTTTCCCTAGCTCCAGAAAATTAATTAAGATCTATCAAAACCAGTGGTCCTCAAAGTGTGATCCCCAGACAACCAATAGGAGAACAATGCGACAACTTACTAGAAATTTAGTTCATTAGGCTCCATCCCCAATATTTTAAATCAGAAACTCTAGTGGTGGAAAACAGCAAACTGTGTTTTAACAAGGCCCCCGGGAGATTCTGATTCATGCTGAAGTTTGAGTACCATCGGACAAAATCAATTTTGATAATTCCATTCCCCTTTACCAAGGATTATATTAAGCATAAGAACTGACTCCCTTTGGGCTAGTGACATAAAAGTGAAGTCTGCCAGAGATTCTAGGAAAGGTCTTTCTCTCTTCAAAGAAGATATTGTAGCATTTGGCCACACTTGCATGAGAATGTGATGCCTGGAGCTGCAGCAGCCATCTTGTGGCTACGAGGAGGTACACCTGAGGACTGGGGAGCAAATTTGTGCCACCAAATTAACCAAATTTAACACCACTCTACCTCTAGGATGTCTGGCTCTGTGAGGAGGTTAACTCCACTTTTGGTCACCTATACTATTCTTTGCATCTGAAAGTACCCCCCAAAAGCACATCCCTTCCTTCTCCACTGTGGTACACAGGAAGCAAACCTGAACAGGCAAATGTTCAGAAACAGTGATACAAAAAAACAGAACACATATCTTCTTATCCCTCAACCTGAGCACATGAGAGCTCTATTCCCTAATCTTAAAGCAAATGTAGTTTTGAGCCCCACTGCTCTTATATACTGTGTTAGAATAACAAATATGTACTTTTCTTATAGTTATCTGTAAAGCATATTTAGACACAGAGCTATGTACAAACAAGAAAAAAAAAAAAAACCCTCCTTCTGGGGTCAGCACACAATCCGCCCAGCTCAGGGCTCTGTGCGACTAAAGGACACACTGGGAAGAAAGTCGAAGGGCGTGGTAGTTCCTGGGCTCCACCTTGGAAAGCCAGAGTTGCACCCAAGGCATTTTCATTTTCCCTCAAAACGCAGAACGAGCTGACCATGTATGAATCTACCCAACTCTTAATAATGCCCTTCATCGTGGGTTAAGAGATCACATAGTGGAGGCAAAGCTCAACTCTATTATCGCTTTCATAAGAAATAAAATGGCAGGACAGATGAATGGCTGGAGGCCTGCACAGGGAGCCGGCAAGAAGTATTTCTTGCCGACTGTGTCTTGATCTCCCTGCAACATGCGTCGCTGGGGCCCATGAACAGAGTCACAAGAAAGAGGGCAGGGAGGAGGAGGATTCGCCAAATAAATGCCTCCTTTTCTTGCACCGTCTCAGCTTAACTTTAGACAAACTTTTTACAATTAAGCCCCTCAGATGACTACCAGCAAGAGCAGATGGGTTTGTCATCATGCCCTATAGGTCAGGAAACCTAGGCTTTACAG
>NW_024425675.1:5887312-5901915 GCF_017311325.1 Ursus maritimus
CAGGAATTGTTCCAAAATCAACTGCCCTCCACCGAGAATTCCCTGTTAGCTGTCAAAGAAGGCTGGCTCCATTGAATTCAGCCCTCCGAGTGCAAAAGGGGAGAGAAGATCTCTCAGAGACAAAAAGCAGAGCTCGCAGGATTTTAGGGCTTAAGACCAATACCTTCCACCGCGCTCAGAGCCATTAAAGAAGCCAGCAGCATCTGGAGTCCAGATGTTCCAAGTGGGTCTCCCTCTGAGAAGTGGCTGTCCCAGCCTGCCCCGGAGCTCAGAGCAGGGCAAGAGGGAAGGGACCCATGCTCCAGCTGGGAGTGTGGAAGGGCTTGCTGCGGGGTGCAGTCAAGAGGCCATGCTTCTTTATCCAGGTGGGAGCCTTGAGTTCAAGGTTTCTGTATTGCCATTTCCTCCCATTGGAAGGGGAGACTTCCTGTCTTATGGTGGCGTGAAGGTAAAATAGTAGAGGTGATGGGACGACGTGTCTGATCACGTGGCTTATACAGTCCCCGAGGCACACCCAGTCTTCCACACTCATCAAACCCAGGCCTATTTGCGGGGAGGTGGGGCCATCTGACTGTTCTGGCCAGTGGAGCGTGGGCGGAAGTGACGTGATCACGTCCAGACCTGGCCCTTAAAAGTCCCCCTCAGCCCTGCTCCACGACTTCTCTCCTTTACTTACTGGTCCTGTGCACGGGACCCAGCAGACAGCTCCAAAGCACTAGGAAAAGGCCGAGCGCGAGATGGAAGGGCCACCTGCCGAGCGGGAACAGCCACATCACCTGCTGCCTGAACGGAATCTATAAATCCTACTGGACCAACCCACTCTGGAGTCGGTCTCAGTGCCAAGCATTACTTACCCCACCTAATACAGGGCTTGAATAAATCCTGGATAAAACAACCGAGAGGTAACAGAGCCCGCGCTGGGGAGCGGGGCGGGGACGGCAGATACATTTGGAGAGAGGACTCACAATAGTCGGTTAGTAATACATCTTCCGTTCTCTTAATGATCCTTCCTTACCAGTGCTTTTAGGCGCCAGGTGAAAGCTGCGGACGTTGCCTGGTTGTCTCTAACCTCCTGCTGGCTGTCAGAGTCTGTACAGCAGAGCCAAGGAGGCCGCTTCAGCAGACCTTAGGGATTTCAGGATCTGAAAGAAATTAGCCCAGGCCGATCGCCACCAAGTACGTTTTTCTTTTTTTAGAAGGCCATCGTGGTAACACAACCCACACCACCCCGGGAAACCCGCGCGGTCGCTGCCACCGAATTTAGCCGCAGCTGATTGCCCACGAGCGTGGGAAGGGTTGGTGAGTGTATGCCGGGTCACATCAATTTTTCATTGGCTTCGTAATTAACCTGCAAGATTGGTTATATACACGTGTTTAATGTGAAGTTTTGCAATCATTTTAGACAAATATTTTCATGTCAAAATATTCCGCCAGACATCTTTCAGGCATGAATAGTCTGACCTGAACAAATTCATTTCGGATGGCCACCTACTACCTTGCCTTTTCGGCATGTGTTTTTATTGTGGCAAAATACACGTCACCTAAAGTTACCATTCTAGTAACTTGTAAGTGTGCGACTCCGTGGCGTTAATAGCAGTCCCAATGTGGTGCGACCATCACCATTATTTCCAAAACTCTTCCATCGTTTCAAATGGACAATTTAAGTAATTAATTCCCCAGGAAGCCGTAATTCCCCACGGCCCTTCCCCCAGCCCCTGGTCACCTCTAATCTGTCTTCTGTCTCTATAAAATTGCCGATTCTAAATATCTCATGTAAGAGAAATCATAAATAGCTGTCCTCCTGTGTCTGGCTGATTTCCCTGGGCATAATGTTTGCAGAGTCCATCCGCACGCAGCGTGGGCCAGAACGGCACTCCTTCCCACGGCTGCAGAGTACTCCATTGTTCGCACACCCCGTGTTTTGTTTATCCATTCATCTGCTGACGGACAGTAGGTTACTTCCACCCTGGGCTGTGGTGAATAATACTGCAACGTACAAGTGTCTGTTCAAGATCCCTTTGGGTCTATAAACCAAGGGGTGGGATGGCTGGCTCATACAGCAATTCTATATTTAGCTTTTTGAGAAACTGCCAAACTTTGCCATAGCGAACCTGCAAGATTTTTATAACCCAGGTTAAAGAAAAAATGTCGAAGAAGGTGCGTGTTATGCCTTTAATGCCCTCCAGGTAGATCTGCAGACCTCGTTAGCACGGGGTACACCCCCTAGTCTCTAGCCCTTTCTCCTGAGCAGTCTCGCTAAAGGGCTCACGCTGGAGTGACTCCTAGGTCCGCAGGCGAATGGACTGTGAAGCTAAGAAAGGTCATGAAGCTTCAGAGCCGCTCGCTGGCACCGACTCCTTCTAACGCCCTGGGAAGGGCCCTTACAGCGTGCTAATGCTTAAATTTGCAAAAGTAAGATATTTTAACTGAAAATCAACTGAGACCTCTCTCCACTATCACTTGCATTCTACGTACCTCGCCTGGTGTTGGGTGGCACTGGGGGGCCCATGGCATTTGGGGGATCTGGCTAAGGGGAGGTTGAGTTGGGGATACATTTAATATTGGTTTAGAGGATTATATTTATGTCGATTGTGGTTTCTTTTGAACATAGCTAAGTTCCTACTGGTCATCCCAGGATGGAAATACTTCTGAGAATACTCCTACCACCCACCGTGGAAACTCAGCAATGCAATGACCCGAAGCATGTATGAAAGGGTCTTACACTACGTAGCAGAAGAAAAAAGGTCTGAAATACACAGAGTCATAAACTAGTCTGTGGTAAATTTTTTCAAACATCAAACGTGTCAAATGGCAAGTGCAAATTTTGCTTTTCATCCATGCTGAACCAATATGGAAGGCGTCTTCTGGTAGGATTCATGCTTGCTAACGCAGATATACAATGATGAGCGCACCACACATTTTGTTCCTTTTTAGCAAAAGTTTCACAAAATAGAAATGGTCAAAATTCCTGTAGTTATAGGGCGACTCTAAATCATGGTACTCTCAGCAGGGAGGGAATATGTTTTTAAAATTCGTATTTGAAAGCGACTTGAAAGAGGTCTTTCCAAGTTTGAGGACAGTCAGAAAAAGGGAATTGTATTAGCAGTAATGGTTGAGAAGATGAACGAAATTTTCTAACCTATCAATTATGAAAACCACATTTTGATCAATTATGCTAGAAGAAATAACTGAATTCTCTTTCTCTTCTTTCTGTAGAAGATATTACAAAATCATTGGTTTATAAAGAGATATTCAAATAATATACAGACCACAAAATGTGTGTTGTGGGAGGGCAGGGTGTGGGGGGACCGTGAGGAGCTAAGAAAAATATATGACTGCCTGGATGGCGTAACGTGTGTGGCACTTGTCAGGCTTTTCACAATGTGGATTTGTGTTTCTCGTTCTAAACAAATATTCACTTTCCTAACAAACTTTGCGTTTGTAATTTGGAATTCTTTTTCTTGAAAAGTCATCTTTTCAAGATTGTCAAAGCCACGGTCCCCACAAAACTTGGCCCTGCCTCTGCCTACGTACATCATGCTTGGCCACCAGTGACTCGCCTTTCTGCAAAGCCAGACGCTTTTCTGTGCCTCTGGCACAGCAGGGGCCCCGTGCTAAGAACATCGCTGTGCATTACACAACCATTCAGTGACCTCCGTTCCTCCCGACTCCCCTCATTCCACATGGAACCAGCCCAGTGTCTCCTCCTTCTGAAGCCCCTTCCCCTCCCTGCTGCACTCACCCCTCCGTGTGAGTTCCTACTGCTGGCTTTTCCTCAGCAGCCTTCTGTGGTGGGCTAGACATTGGCCCCCAGAGATCTCGAGGTCCTAATCCCTGGAACTGTGAATGCGACCTTCCAGGGCAAAGCAGGATCTGACAGCGGGATTAAGTTAAGGATCTTGAGATGGGAGGTGAACGGGGCCTGTCCCAGGGGCCTTCAGTGTTCTGGGGACAAGAGGGAGGAGAGAGAGATGTGACCCACACAGAGGACAGGGGAGGTGACCACAGAGGCAGGGATTGAAGCGGTGCTACCAGGAGCCAAGGAACGCCAGCGGCCACCAGAGGATGGACGACGCAGCGAAACAGATGCTTTTCTAGGGCTTCCGGAGGGACACTGTGGTTGGGGCCCGGTGAAACGGATTTTGGGCTTCTGGTCTCCAGAGCTGTGAGAGAAGACACGTGTGTTGTTTTAAGCCACCTGGTTTATGATAATTTGCTACAATAGCCACAGGAACGGAATACACCTCCCAACACAAAGTCTGTTCTAAAGATTAAATTTACCCCAATCAGATCGCTTCTAGTGCCAATATTCCGGTCATGAGACCCCTCTTTGTGAGACCCTCCTCCTAATTCCTCTTGCCTCCTTTACCACGTTCTATTTTATTTATTTGTTTGTTTGTTTGTTTACATTTTTAAAGTATTTATTTATTTGAGAGAGAAAGAGTGGGCTGGGGAGGACAAGAGGGAGAGGGAGAAGCAGACTCCCCACTGAGCTGGGAGCCCAACATGGGGCTCAATCCCAGGACCCTGGGATCATGACCTGAGCTGAAGGCAGACACTTAACCGACTGAGCCACCCAGGTGCCCCTGTTATTTTCATTCACAGGGACTTGAAACTCCTCTTTGGAAGTTCATGTACCCCTGACTCGTGCCCTTTGGCCAGCCCAGTGGCCATGACATCCTTGAAATGGTTCCCTCCAGCGGAGCCCTAATGGGTGAGGAGGCAAAGCCTCCCTTTGAAGCCTTCCTCTGATCCGACTCCACCCCTTCTATGGAGTCTCTTCTACAGGGGCTGTGTGCTTCCCCAGTAACTTCTCCAACACACAAAACAGCTTCAAACCTGCCTCGTCTAAGAAGCCTACCTTACTAGGGAAGAACAGGCTGTATCTGCTGCTGCCACATTTTCGGACCTTGTCTTTCACCAGAGGGGAATGCTGATTCTTTATTCTGGAATCCACTAGCAGAAAAAAAAAATCCCGGTTTTTGAATCAAGTAAGTTTCCACATATGTACTGAATGATTGTGTGCAGAGAGCCGGGCTAAGTGCTACAGACAGCTAGGACATGGCCCCTGTTCTTGGGAGCTTGGAGACTCGACTGGGGTGGGAGGGGAAGCAACAAGACCTGCACATTAATATTCACAATGAAAGTCAGATGTACAAAATACCATGACCAAGTGTGACAGGGAGGGCAGAACAGGGACATATCACATTGAAATGGGAGTCAGGAAGGTCTCTGGGGCCCATTTGAGATGGGGCAAGTTTCCCTGAGCAGAGTAGACTGGTATAATTCAGGATACTAAGGCAGGAAAGCCCAGACTACAAGGAAATGACACTGGAAAAGACATTTGGGGCCATATTTTAGAGTATGTGTGTGTGGGGGGCGGGGGTCAGTCAGCAAACCCTTTCTCTAAAGGGCCAGGTAGTACTTTAGGTTTTGCCAGCCGTGTGGTCTCTGTCACAATGACTCAACTCTGCCATTGTGGCGTAAATGCAGCCATAAACAATATGTAAACAAATGGATATGGCTGTGTTCCAATAAAACTTTATTTACATAAACAGGCAGTGAGCCAGAACCCCAGCTAAGGAAGCTGTGGGTCCGGAGAAGCCATTGCAGGTCTGTGAGCAGGGGGATGACATTATAACATGACCGAAGCTGTGTATTTGGAAAAGTAATCGGGCCATGTAGCAACGCTAGGATTGGAGGAAGTGGAGTTGAGTGTGGAAATAAACCGCAGGGAAGCTGTTACAGTGCTTGGGGTGAGAGGCCAGAGTTAGGATACCAAGAGCAGAAGGGAGAAGGCCAAATGCATAGGGCAGGGCACCTCAGTGGGTGGGGAGAGAGGAACAGAGCCTGGTGAGAAATGGCTTCTGATTCGGAGCTTGCCTGGGATTTAGGGCTTGCAGGGAGAGCTTGTGAGCAACGTAATGAGGGGGGACTGGGGTTTGAAGGCGCCACGGGACAGTCTGTGCACTCCGGGCCGAGTGGGTAGGCAGCTGGTGTCGGCCCTGCGGGCACGGCTGACGCAGGGCTCCGAGCAGGCGGCACCTCACCCTCCCTGGGTCCCGCCAGGCCCGGGCTCCTTGAGCTGCTAGACATCTCAGAGGACAGCCAACGCAGAGCAAAACCAGTCCTGCCAGAGGCAGGTTGAGGCCGTGCCAAGTGACCATGGAAGCTGCGTGTGTGGGCCAAATTGCTTTCTAATTACATTGCGCTCCAGACAAGACAAAATTGTGTCTCTTGAAAAGCATGTATGCGGAGTCAGGGTAAGCCTAGAGGAGGTCAGGCCTGGTGGAAATCCGGAGCAGGGAGTCATGTTGCAGAATTCATTACCATGCTGTGGTCCTGGGAAGGGAGAGCAGGGAGAGGAGGCAGGGGGACGCTGTGCGCGACTCAATGGAACGGTGCGGACACGTCCCGAAGAATCCAGCACATTTAAATGGAGTAGGTGATTCTGAAAGAAAATGTGCCATTTCACCCTGAACATCTCATCATTTCTCCCCGGAACTTAATATAATGCCCTCCTGGAAAAATCATATTAAGAATGTTTTTTCTTGCCTGTGTCCTATAGCGAACATTCTCCCCGCTGCTCTGCATGCTGAGACAATTTAGTGGAAAAGGAGCCACCTTAGAATTTGCCACATTTATGTTTGACAAAGAGGCAGTTTACTCACTAGTTACACACTTTCTCGCTGAGATGCAAACGTTTTTGGGCAGAGATTGAAAATGCTATTTTGATATTTTATGCCACTTTCTTGGGAATTTATTTTAGAAGCAGAGCAATAAGAGAAATATTCTTAGAAATATAATATAAAGCTACTACTTGGGGTTATTTATTTCCCAGGCAATCAATCAGGAAATGTTGGGAAATATATTCAAGAGTGATTTCAAACAGGATTCCAGTCAAGTGAGTAATCTTTCCATCTGCTTTTCCTATGTTATATGATTTTTTTTTTAAGATGAAATAGTAAAAGCATTAGAAGGCACTCTTGAACTTGGATGGTAATTATGAACTTGAGACTGTCAATTTTTTAAAGGGACGAAATGGCTTTAATTAAGATGAAATAAATGCTGATAGCGAAACCGGGTACCGCTCATTGTATTCATATGTACGATCATTTGTTATGTAATTAATTATTTTTTTACTGCAGTAGAGTTGACACACAAGCTTATGCTGGTCTCAGGGGTACAACATGGTGATTTGACATCTCTAGGGCTTACACCGTGCTCACCACAAACGTGGCTGCCATCTTCATCGCCATGCACCATGCAATTACAATACCATGGTCCATGTTCCCCATGCTGTAATACGCACAACATTTTAAATACAACTGGCGATTCCAAGACTTTTTGGCAACTCTTGTCATTTTTTCAAGATGGAGGGTCAACCAGTCCTTATCTACTGTCTCCAGCCCAGTCCCAGGTGGTCCACACCCAGTACGTCCCAACTCATTTCAACGGTTGAGTTTCTAGGGTACTTGCACACCATATGCTCTGCCTGGACTTTCTGGCAAAACAGTTAAGAACTGATTACAAGTACAAGTTGGACGTGGATCCTCTATGTGTCCCTCCCACGGCTGCCATCACAGAGAACAGGCTGACGGAAGAGCTTGCCTGGCTAAGTCAAGCAGGGAGCAAGTATCATGGGCAAGGGGACAAGGAAGGATGTTAGTTTGGTCTTCTTGCAGTGCTCTTCCTAATAAGGAGTTCCTCTTCCTGGATGGACTGTGTTCAAGGTTAGTTCAGCCTTTGGAAAATCCTGATGGAACAGTCCAGGTGTTTGGGTCAAGAGCAGACTCTGCTTCAGTATCAGTTCTTCCCATTTGGAAACTCACATTGGCCATGGACCTATGGATTCCTGCCTGCAATTGAAGGCACATCATGAGCCATGTCTTGGAAACCAGAGCATTGTGTCCCTGTGCCTACAACCAGGTGAATAAGAACTGGACCTCAGACCAAGTCAGCTATGCCCGGAACTGCCGAGGGTGGGGGGGCATCAGTGTAGTTCAGGGTCAACTGAACACAAGCCTGGCTTTGTGTGCTGTTGGCCTTGGTATCTGAGAGAAAAGCAGCTCTCCTCCTCCCGAAAGGCCTAGCACACAGGCCTGCTCACAGATGACAGGACAATCTTCAACTGACAGGCAAATTGTGGAACAGAGAAAGTTGGCTTCATTTTCTCTTCTGTCCCTTCTTGTGTCCCCCAGATACCCTCTTCCTTTTTTTCAGGGTCCTAAGGACCCTCTGTTCTTGACCACCCTTCTCCATCCCCTCTGTCAATGGCCTAAAAAGCTCACCCTCATATAAGAAGTCATTGAAATCTTAGTGGGAAATTTCCAATGAGCATCTTCTCCTGTCGGATTGGCATGGAGTCCTTAGCTCAGATGGCAGAGTTAAGGATTTCGTTTCTTGTTTAGGGATTTCAGGCAGCAAAGTGGCAGAGGAGGACATATGAGGAATCTCTTCATGCAGATGGCGACCCAAGTCTGGCCTCACTATATCCACACTCTGGGCACACATTGCAGGCAAGATTTGGAGGCACAAGATAGAAATAGGCTGATTCTTAGAAAAGAAATTTGTAGTGAAAAGTCAGTTCATCCGTCCTGATTGGGCTCCATTCCATGGTTTGGGCCATAGCACATGAACTTTAGAAATAGAAGACAAGTGGAGATAATTCTAAGGTCATCCTCAACAGACACCTCATCTACCTCATTGTGGATCACAGGCACCTCCAACATACTGCCTGATTTCCCTCTCCGGCCAGTTCTTGTTTGGTCTAAGGAAAGCCCGAGCCCCAATTGATACAGCTCTTGTGGCCTGAGAAAGGAAGTAACCTGCTGTGTTGAGAGGTTTCCCTGGTGACATCCATCCAGCTGGCCGCAGTCGGGGCTCATCTGGGGCCTGCACATACAGGATATCAGAATGTGCCAAGATCAGCAAAGATAAGACCTTTGCACAGAATTCTTCCATCCCGAGGGGCAGGGAGGCGGGACTCAGTGACAGATCTGAGCAGCCCTGGCTTCTAACATCTCTGGCCCATGGAACCAAACTACACCCCGGGAGCCTGGGTAAAGAGATGAGAAGAGACAAGTCAAGGTTATAGCTGAGAAACTGGGTTTTCAGTGGCCCTGGAGGGCCAGACCATCTCACAGATAAGCTCCCTGTGGTTCTGAGGCAGGAGGGTTGCTCAGGCCAGAGTTCCCCCATGATCTACGAGCGACAGCTTTTTATCTGCTGAGCCCCACACACTCCCGGGCATGATCTTGACTCTCTTCTCATTGGTCTTGATGTCGAGCTTAGGGACATAATGAAATTAGAAAACGCAACTCTGAAGGGCAAGAAGAAAACCAACTTGCAGTTTGGCATTTGATACAATACTTGCCCTACTTGGATACAGAGCTCTGGGTCTGCCGTTGCCTGCCCTCCCCCCGGCGGCTGCGTGCTGGAGAGGGAGCAAGTCCCACCTGATATCCCCCCAGCAGACAGTGAAGATCCAGTCTCCGAACGTCAGCGAGGTGGCTGACCCCTTGGCATCTTCCGCTGTCCTCTACTTAGTTTCGAGAAGCACATGATCTTCCCGCCTTCGGAAGGAGAAATATCTATTGGAGCTGGAAAAGCGTGGCAAGTGTTCTGCCTAGTTAGAGAACTGGGGGTACCGTGTGACGTGTAGTCTTACAGACGGCGGGATGATGGCCTCCTCTGGGCGGAGCTTGCCGACACTCCTCAACCAACTCTGTTGTCAGCGGGACCCGCCTCTGACTTGCTCCAGAAGCTGAATGGCTGCTCTTCACGTTCCCGTTCTCATCCTCCACACCCGGGCCCTGGACCATTTGCTGTAGATGAGACCCTCCTCTGCGTGCAAACGAACAAGAAGCCACCTTGCCTTCGGTTAGTGCTTTGCTGTACAAAACAAGGGCGAAGAAAGTTGGAGGAGTTGAGGATGATGCTTGAACTTTCACAACAGATGTTTTTGCATTTATTCCCCCCCCCCCAGGATAGTCGATGCAAATCGTTCATTTGAGCAATTTCCATCCCTTTTGGATGGCCCTTACTCGTCTTGCTGTGCAATTTGCATACTCCTCAGCTAAATTGTATGGGACGGTTTCGAAAGGAGAAAACCTAGTTTGCATACTTCAAATTCAAGGTCTGCATGAAAGTGCCCGCGAATCAGGGGCTCACACCGCCCCAGCTCCAGCCGACTCGGGCCCTGAGGGACAGAGACGCTTGAGGCTTAGCGGTTCTGACACCCCAGAGGTGGAAGGAGAGCTACTGGCACTTATAAAAAATGTATAGATCGTTATAACAGGTTTTGAAATTTTAAGTGGAGCATGTTTCTTATGCAGGTGTGCTGGGGATCAACACCTCAAAGCCCCCATCTCCACGCGGCCGGGCTCAGGCCAGCAAAGGGTATCAAGAAAGAGGGAGGAATCCTAATTAGGTTTTCCTTCCTCAGCACTGAACTACCTTCTGCAGCTGAGCTTCTGGCACTCACTTCCTCAGCAAATTCCGTTTCCGTGGAACTCCAAGGCAAGCAGAAAACTCTGGAAACGGAAACCATGAAACCTACAGAGTTCCCAGGGGAAAACTGGACCACCCGGAGCCTTTCTAAACCCGGTGATCACTGACCAAATTACGAGTCAGAAAAATGGTCTTTGGTTGAATGAGCATTTCTGAGGTCTTGGAACATTTTCCTTTGACTGTGAATATTCGGGCTCAAGTTTTTGGTTTTGCATCTGGATTGGAAAAAACAAAAAACAAAAAACCACGGGGTGTAATCTTCTCCTCCGGAGACCAGAGCAAAAGGACAGTGACTGTCCCGAGTGCTTCAGGGCCACGTTCCTGCTCCTTGTCCAGCTGCTTTGTGGTTCTCTGGTGACGCTCATTCTTTCCAGCCACCATGCCTGGACGGCCGCGTCGCCAATGTTTACCCCCGTGCTGGCCATCGAGCAGCTCAAACACACAGACTTTTGGTGACCGGGATTTTCAACTTAGCTGTAACATTTCACAGTTTTTCTCAAGTGGATAAAAAGTCCTGACTTCCTTTGTTTCTAATTGAAGACATATGGGCAGAGAATGACCGGCTCCCTCATTTTACTTCCACGTAAGAGAGGGTGGCCCCATGGCACCCCGATTTGCCTGTGACCAGTTCGCTGGGCAGTTTTAAACAGGCCACCTGATCTCTCTGCAACCTGAGAGGAATACTCACCTTGTTGATGGGTGTCCTGTGTTATTTCACTGTTGGGTGATACCGAGCAGTAATAAAAATGCTTTAGAAGCAACGCTGCGGGTTGTCAAAATGCTCATCCATCACCGTAAGCAAATTTATTCCATAACACTTCAGGCCCTTAGAAGTAAATTGAATAACTGCAAAAAGGGTCTTTGAAATAAAAGGGGGAAGGATCAAGTAATAGCCTGATCCAAACGGTGAGTTAACTACCCTCTGGGAGTGGAAGTTTTTTACTACTCGGGAGGCTTTAACTCTGTGAGTGCAGCAGTGCTAGGAAAGCAGACACCAGGAACGCGTTTCTATGCTGCCAAAGGGCAAGCTACTAGTTATATTGGGTACTTTGTGCCTTTTCCAAAAAAGGAAAAAAAAATATATATACATGCACTGAAACCAGTCAGTTCCTATGCAGCTAATACCAGGCTAACCTTTCCAAATGAATCCATGTTCACTTAATATAAGATGTTTTCAGATTTATTGGTGGCAAATGGTAATCACTGGAGCAGAAGCAGCTAGCATTTATTGAGCACTTACTCTATGCCAGATACTATGCCAAGTGCTATATATTAGCTAACTAAAGCCACGTGAACTCACGGGGTAGGAATGCACTTCCTCCATTTTAGGGGAGACAATATTGAGTTGCAAAGACGTTAGACAACTGCCCAAAGTCACGTTACTTGGACGAGACAGAGCTCGAACGTGAACCTGGGCAGTAGGGCTTCAGGCTACAGCCTTCACCACCTGCTACCCTGCCGCCGGGCTTCCGATGCTAGTCTGATGGAGGAGACCTGCCGAGTTAGAATTCTGATTCACTGGCCATTCATTGACCTGGAATCCAGTAGTCACTCAGGAAACACTACTGCCCTCTCCCATCCTTTCCTGTCGATCCTGTCTTACAGACATAAAGGAGGATATTTTTTCCAGAAAGAATCTTCTGAGGGTCAGGAAAGAGTAAGAGCAATCTGTAAACAAAAATGAGAATCATTTTTTCTCTAAATTACACGAGGATTTAAATGGCTAGAGGCTTTGTCAGTTACATCTCGATAAAGCTAGAAAAAAAACCCAAAATAAAGTGTATTGCTTAAGGTAAATTAAAAAAAATAAAAATAAAAAGTGAAAGGGTGGGGCCTTTCAATATTTCTAAATGCGTGAGTCCCCAAACGTTGATGAGAGCTGCATTAGATATTTTGGTAACGATCTTTGTCAGAGTCTAAAAAAACTAGTCATCCCCCTCAGTGTGACTCACCAGAAATGTGCTCAAAGCTTCTCGTGTTTAATACACATGGAAAACAGCACATCTACCTGCTAATGGAAGCCCCCTGACGTGGTTCCCCAGGGATCGCAGGGTGACTATGTTGTTTCATCTTCCTGGGACTGGCTTTTTTCTTTTTCCTTCCGGAAGGAGGTCAGAAGCAAAGAGGAAGTTTCTGTCCTAGAACATACCGACTCGGGATTGAAACCTATTACAATTCCAACCCCTCGGACCCATGTCCCCTGAAAGGAAGTCACCCCCAACCTTCAGCAGACAGGCTCAGCTGCTGGCAGGACGGAGGGAAGATACGTTGGCAGGAAGGGTCAGAAAAGGGACTCCTGCTATAGTCACACCCTGGCTCAGCCGGGTTCTTTGCAAATCACCGCTGAGTTCTGTCCGCCGTGCACGACCCTGAACCCGAGGCACATTTGGTTTTATTGGGATAACTGTTGTGTTTCTCGTGGTTTTGCTGATGGTCACCCATACTCAGAAGACCCTGAAACCCGTGAGCTGGCCACCCCCACGAGAACGATCCCAAATCCCAGTTTCCACCGAAGGAGACTCAGGCCAAGAGTTTTTCGGGGGCTTTGTGCTTCTGTGCTTTTTTTTCGGTTTTGTTTTCTTAAACTGGTTAGCACCGTTCACAGAGTCCCGAGGAGGATTTTTGCTGTGAGCCCTGGCTCTCCAGGCAGCACAGCCCCTCCACCACATCCTGCCTCCCCACTTCCTCCTCCCCTTTCCCAGCTCCAGAAGCCAAGCCGGGAAGTCTCTCACGACCCTGTGGCTTGGCCGGGAGGAAGCCTGAACTTGATACAGCTGGCTTTCCTGGGGCCTGGTGAGAGCCTTTATCCCTGAGTCTGGGCTTCTTGGTGCACCTATTTTTAGACTTGGGCAGCAGACCTTCCTGAGGGCTCCCACACAGGTCTCTTTCGGGGCGGGGCGTGCCAGGGGTGGGCCCCACGTGCCGCCGGGACTGTTGCACACCTGAACAGGGGTCCGGGCAGCAGTTAAATGCGGTTTGCTTTAATGTCAAAAGGAAGAGAAATAAACACCCTAAACCGACTCCCTGCCTGTCTCCCAAGAACAAAGATCTGAGTTTTCTCTTCTACTGTATCAGCAGCCAGCCCTGGAGGGGGGACCTGGAAATGCGCCCACATCAGAGGGGCAGGCTGAAGGGCAGGACTGGCATATCCAGGACCAGTACAGGGCGCTCAGGCCGTGCCTCCGCAGAGAGCTCCCCTCCGGCGACCCCCTACCACACACCCCGGGCCGGCAGGCTCGCCCTCCCCGGACCACACCCCTCCCTGGGCTCCAGCGCTGGCCACCTGCTGCCTCGGCAGAACTGTCCTTGATGATCTGCTGTGTGCCCTTCGAGACCCAGGTCAGGCGCCACCAAAGCGTCCATCACCTCAGAACAATCAATGCGTGGCCGTCACCCTCACATGACTGAGCAACGTCTAGGGACAGAGACTGTGTGTTTTCATTTACACTGGGAGTGTGCCAGATAGTGTGTGTGGGGTGGGGGTGGGGGGCATGCCGGGGATGCGTGGCAGATGGGGCAGGAGGTGTAGTTGGGGGCCGGCTTGTGAAGCATCACAGGTGGTCCCGCAGAACAGGTGTTCAGTAAAAGCGGATTGAATGAACGAACACATGACATGGGACAAAAAGTTAAAGTCAAGACACAGTATATAGCTGCCACTGGAAAAAATAAAACAAGCTAACTCACATTCTTGGTTTTATTTGGGCTTATAAAGCTCATGAGTTTAAGTGAGACTTTAGGAATTGACCGTATTTATCGGTTCGAGAGACTCATGGCACCTAAACCAGGTGCAAATGTTACAAGTGCAAGATTAAAACATAACCACGAGATGTGGAATGGACGGTCTCTGACTCGTCACCAATGTCAGCCCTGCCAGGCGGACTATCATATCCATATCCTATCAGACTTGACAGTAGAAATTAAAACAAGCAAACCAGAACTCACAAGCTGGCCATGGCCTTTGCGTGATACGAGCTATCGCCAGCCACTCAAACGTGGTTTTGTGTGAAGTCCGATGATGTGTATAGATCGCCAGAGCTTACTCCTGCTTAGTCCCGGACAGGCGGGGGGGGGGGGGGGGAGCAGTAGTCGGG
>NW_024425675.1:5901925-5929733 GCF_017311325.1 Ursus maritimus
GGGGGTGGGAAAGGGGAAAAGGGCAGACAGGGAAGCAGTCTAAACCGGGGGAGCAAGCTGGAGAGGCAGTGGCAGGTGGGGCTGTGTCCTCTCTGAGGTCAGGCCTCTAACTGTCCTGTCACACACCTGTGGCACTGGATAAAAAGAACACGACCCCTCCCACCCCGCCCCTGTTTGAGCTGTCTTTGTTGCAGAGCCCGCTTTTTCTTGGGGGTGTCATGCTGACTTCTTCCCCCCTGTCTAGCTTCTTTGGGTGGCTGAGTCCTCCTGCCCAACACTGGGATTCGACACTTTCCTGACTGCTTCTTTTCTGACTGCTCTGCCAACTAACTCCACACACCTCGGCCCACAGGACAGCCATGTGCTCAGTCCAGGTGTCCAGGAATCTGCTGTCTGTGGCCTGGGTGCCCTGGGTCTCCACTCGGCTAACGAGGCAAATCAGACAGAGGTGTGACTGCAAAGCCAACACCAGAAGGCAGGATTTGAGAGCCCAGGTTAGAGGTCCGGTGACCAGGCTGGTTCAGCAGGGGGTTCAGAGTTGGCATGGGGGCCAGAGTAGGCCTGACTCTATGCCTGGGAACAACCCCTCAGGAATGGACAGATTCTCGTGGCCTGAGCGTGAATGTTACCCCTGGCCCTGGTCAGACACTGTCCACCTTCAGATGATGCTCTGGTTAGGGTGAGAGAGGGCTCGTGGTTAGGCTGCCCCACAAAGGGATCTGTACAGAATTCTGGGAAGATACTAGAGCAATGGTTCCTAACCCAGGGTGTAATCAGAATGACCCTGGAAGTTTTTCCAAATCCACCCGCCAGGGCTTCACTCTGGACCTGGCAAATCAGAATCTCAGATGAGTTTGGGGTAGGGTGAGCAGGCACTTATGATTTACACTCAGATACAACCTGCCACTCCTTCCCCCAAAGTGGGCACCATGTTAGTTGTGCCATTTTGGGGCCGGAGACCATGTCTTCTTACTTTGTGCTTAGCACAGTTGCTCCCCCATAATAAACCTAAAACAATGTGTGTTGAATGATTACACGAATAAATATGCAAATGAATGAACAAACACTTCTGGTGACTGAAAGAATTGTTGGTTGTGTCAACAAACACAAGGAAAGAACCAAGGTTCCCATAATAGATTTTAACTACAGTAGTAAGTAAGCCTTCCAGTTACCCATTCATAAGAACAGCTAAATATGACAACACTAATGTGTATTTTATTGACTAGTGTGGCTTGAGAATATATGGTATTGCTGAACAAAACAAGGATTTGTATTAACATCATAGATGAGAGTGTAAAATGAAAGAAGGCACTCTACCTAACTCACAATTAATTATATAATCTGAGGCTTAATTCTGGCTTTGGAAACAATGGGAACCGTAATTACATGTCTAAAGCCCAAAATGGAATCCCACAAGTGTTTGACAAGCAGAACATAAGGATGATGGAGTGGTTTACCCATGAGCTTGACCACAGGGCAACCCTGGTGAGTCACGATCTCAGGCTGTGGTAGGATTTCTCATTATCCTCCATTCTTCTATGGTGAGTATATTGAGCTCTGGGCCACTTGATGGATGTGACTCTGTTTGTGAATTCAGGCTGGCCTGCTGTCTTGGCAGGTCTGACCCGTATATAGAATAGCCATGCAAATTAGCATGGGCCTCTGGCCAGGAAAAATTAATCCAGGCCTAAAAGCAATCAAGTAAAAGGTGTCAAAGGGCAAACAAAGAGGGAAATATGACTGGGAACACCGAGCCCCCTAGTTTTCAGGTTTCCGTAGCTCACCACCTTGTGATTTTTTTTTTTCTTTTGTCACTAGAAAACTAACAAACGGAAGAGCTGGTGGAAATCTTTTCCAAATACTTACGGGATGAGAAAATAAGGTCACGCTGGAAGTTGAATTGAGGGATTCAGAGCGCCAACCCCCTCCCCTGGTCAGGTCTGGAGGGGCCTCCGGGCCAATCCTTCGTGTTGATCTCAGCGCCCTGTTGTGTCTGGATAGCTCTTGCCACACTGGGTGGTTCTAGTCATCTGTTTTATGCTGTTTGTCTGTCCCCCCCGTGGACTGGAAGCTCCTTGAGGCTCCCCACCTGACTCCCGGTGTGTGGCACGGGCATTGCACAAATACTCATTAAATGAATGGGTGGATACTGCATGGGGATCCCACCCCAGCCCTCTCGCGACAAGAGAAGGCCGTGGGGCTACTGGGGCTCCCTGGCCCATGGTTTACAGTGCCCTTGTCCTTCCCAGAGCTCCCTGCTGGCCCTGCGGCTCTCACGCCCCCTCCTGTTCTGCCCCAGGATGCTCGAATGCTCCCTGGCAAGCTGCCCGGTGAAACGCCACCCTGAGACATGGAGACAGAACACGAGAGGCACAGGCCAACCTGAGAAGGAGTAATAAGAACCCATAGTTACTGAACTCTTACTCCGTGCACTGTGCGGAGTAACCTCCTTGGGGGAGTAATTGACCGGCACCAGGGACTGGTAATTGTCAGAGGTTAAAGGTCAGAGAGCTTTGATGGCCAGGATGGTATTGTCACCGGAGAGCTAGGAATGCTCCGGTCTCTGTCCGTCTTTCCTCCTCCCACGAGGTCAGTATGTAATGACACACGAGGGGCGTGTGTGTAAGAACACACAAGGAGTAATGGCAGAATGGCAATCAAAATACCACTTTATTGTTATCTCCCAATGGCCCCCAATGGAGAGCTCACTGGTTAAGCTGGATCAGATCCATGGTTTAGACTTAAGGCCAAACAGACCTCTTAACCTCCCCACCCTCCATCAAAACAAAATTAATCACAGGACTGGCAAATTAAGAATGTCCGTAGAGCACACCCTAACCTCACTGATGCAGCCAGCAGTGTCCTGGATGAGGTCGAGCAGAAGAGAGACCGCTTGACCGCGTGTCTTCAGACGATGGTGGTCTGAGTCCCGCCGTTTTGTAAGCAGCTCTTCTGCGGAGGAGAAGGGGTCTCACAGGAAGGAGCAAGGCCAGGATGCAGGTGGACAGGCAGAAGCATGAAGGCACGGGAGGGAAAGCGTCCCTCTCCTATATCAATAATAACTATGATAAATATTTAGATGAGATCATTTCCAGAGTGCATTTAAGTGTATTGGTCCATCTTTTTTTTTTTTTTTAAGATTTTATTTATTTATTAGAGTGAGAGAGAGGGAGAGCATGAGCAGGGGGAGAGGAAGAAGGAGAGTCCCCACTGAGCAAGGAGCCTGATGCAGGACTCAATCCCAGAACCTTGGGATGGTGACCTGAGCTGAAGGCAGATGCTTAACCGACTGAGCCACTCAGGCGCCCATACTGGCCAATCTTTGTAACTATCATCTTAGGTAGTTATTATTAGCCTTGCAGTAAGCAAACTATTTAAGAGATTTCTCTAAGACCACAAACCTAGGAAGTGGCAGAGCTAGGGCTCAATATCAAGAGGGCAAAGCCCACCAGCTTTCTGTCTGCCACACAGCTGATGAAGTTACTCTAGCTGGGGAACACGAGTCGGAGGTGAGGGCAGGCCCTGACACCGCGCCAAGCATCCCAGCCAAGCCTTCTCCTTCCTATCGCTGGTCTTCTAAGTGTCTGCTGGCAGCAGCATACTCTCTCTTCCTTGCTGGCTCCCAGCAGAGGAAATTCTCCAACAGGCTATACCTTTCCAGTGTATAATTATACATAATTTAAAATTTTTCCAATAATGGATTAAGTCCCAAACATAGAGGTTAGTCACTAGTCTGGAATTTGTGGCAATAGGCACCACCTAAATATATTGGTAACTTACTGTAAATAAAATAGCATGGTCTAGGTGCTGAAATGAAACAGATCTAAGAATATGGTTATTTATTGCAACACAAAGAAGTCATTTCAAATTATTGAGAGAAAACATGGATGATGTAATAAATGATGATTAACTGACTAATTAAAAAGCAATTCAGTTGGATCTTTATCTTACTTCTTGCCATCAGCATATAAATGCATCAAATATGTAAGTATAAAAAAACAAAGCCACAAAGGTGTGGGGTAAAAACGTGGATGAATATTCTTACAATCTTGGAATGGGGGAGGGTTTTTTTCACCCCACAATGATATTGATTCAGCATACAATTTTATTTTTTTAAATTTAAATTCGATTGACCGACATATAGTGCATCATTAGTTTCAGATGTAGTGTTCAATAATTTAACAGTTGTGTACAATTTTGAATTTAAATAACATTTAAAGAGAAATAATGAGCTGGGAAAAATTAATTGCAAGCTGTATAGCAGACCAAGAGTTATTATCTTTACTATATACGAACTCCTATAAATCAATCAAAGGAAATAGGCCCATAAAAAATGGGAAAGGATACATACAGGCTTTTCACAAAAGAAGAAATACCAAACGTGAAAATATACTAAGCCCCTAATAATAAGCATAGTCACACAAGTAAAACAATAATTAAAGTGTGTGTGTGTGTGTGTGCGTGTGTTTACTCACCAAACACAAAGAATAAAAAGGCTAAGAACACAGTGTTGGAGATGTGCTGGGCAATGACTATTCTCAGGCACTGGTAGTTGGAAAGTAAATTGGCATCACTTCGGGAAGGAAGTTTAGTAATATACGCCCCAATTTAAAATATATACCCTAACTCTTAGACCAAGATTACCAATTCAAAGAATTTATTTTTATTGTGTTAAAATATATGCACTCTAAAATTTATGATTTTAACCATTTTTAAGTGTCCAGTTCAGTGGCATTAAGTACGTTCACATTGTTGTGCAACCGTCCCCACCATCCATCTGCAACATTTTTATCTTCCCCAAACTGAAACTCTGTATCCATTAAACACTAACTCCCCATTCCCCCTGGCCACTGCCCTTGGCAACAAGGTTCTACTTTCTGTGTGTAGGAATGTGACTACTCCAAAAATTTGTTTGAAGGCAAGAATTATACAAGAGAAATATATATATATATGTATATATATATATATATACATATATATATATATTTGCACAAAAGATATGTTCATTCAAAAAAAATATTTCTGAGGCTCTATTATAGGCTAGGTAATGAACAAGACAGACCAAGGTACTTCTCTCTGCACAAGTTGTGATCCAGAGAAGTCAAGTCGAGCACAAACAAGCCTGTAAGCAATGAGGCAATTAGGTTGCCGTAAGTACTATGAAGAAAATAAATAGATTAATGTGATAGTGATCGTGGACGGTCCTTCAGCTGGGGCAGCAAGGAAAAGGTGTCTCAAGCACTATTTATAATAAAAAACAAATTAGAAAAATCTAAGCGGCCAAGCGACATCCCTGCTAACGCTCAAGGTCCACCTGGCCGGACGTCAGTACCTGTCAGTTCACTGTAGACTCTAAGGGCCCCTCAGAACTAACCCCCATCATTCGGTGTGCCTTCTGGAGACTATTTTCCTGGAGAGAGAGAGTTTCCAAGATTTGGGGGTAGAAACTACTCCAGCAGGGTACATGCCAGTGCTGCTTTATTCTGAGAAGGAATGCGTAGCTGACAGTTTCAAGTGTTTGAGGTCCAGCCCCTCCTAAAACTGTATAATAGCAACGGGCTGATCTAAATCTTCTCTCTGTGGTTTTCCTTCGGTTCTGGCAGCCTGAGCGACGCTGGGAAAAAATGACAGTGTGTGCGCGGGAAACAGATTCCTCCCTCTTTCTTGACTAACTGACACACGGGACAGCAGGCGGGAGTAAGGGGCAATGTCTGCTGTAGCCGAAATACGTGGAACAATTCAGCCTCGAGGGCCTGGCCTGCCCTTAGCCCGAGGCAGGAAGCTCAAGGGGGACATAACGCTTTGCAGCTAAGTAATACCACGGGAATAAAAGCATGTTTGGGATGACTTTTGGCTTTAACCTGGAATTTCTGTTTCATTGGCTTCCAGAAAGAACTTTTTTCCCCACCTAAAGCGCTTAACTTGTATTTCAGAAGTTTTTGTAGCTGTATAAATATGATGTATACAAACGGACCTTGAATTAAAGCCGTCTGTCCTCAGAGTACGTGGAAGCAAAGATTCAGGATCTCAGTTTTAACGACGAGACTCTAAGACAGCAGCTTTTATACAAGCACAAGGTTCTAGAGAGTTCGCTCCACGACTTACTAGCTGTGTGTTCTTGGGTGGATTCTTTAACCTGTGATTCTGTAAAAGAGGAGTGACCATAGTACTTACTTAGAGGGTTTTTGCAAGGACAAGGTGCAAGAACGTGAAAGGCACAGTACGAGCACAGGATACGACCGTCTCCTTTCCTGGGCGTCCTGAGCCTGGCATTACTGACACAGAGTAGAACAAGACGAAAATGGAAACCCAAAATTTATTTTTGTTGGAGTAACTTGGACATGGACTGACTGATTGCCCCTGTTGGTTTTCAGCCGTACTCTCTAGGCTAGCTCCTAAGCTGAATTTCAGCATGAATTGAAGCATTATCTTCAGCTTCAAAGGGACTTAGACTAACCAGAGCATCTTGGATAACGTGGGAAGGTGCAGGAGACTCAGACCAGGGCTGGGGGGGGGGGTGCGTGGAGGTGGGGGGACTGTGGAGGATCTGGAGATGTTTCAGCTGGGATAAGACTCTGAGGGAACTCAGCGTTGTCTCTAAATCCTTCAAGGATAATATCATGTGCAAGCGAGATTATTAGATTTATTCTGTGTAGCTCTGTTAGTGGAGACAGATTTCGGTCTTACCTATAGGAAAACCTTGTTTAAAAAGATGATTGTCAAGGAAGGATGCTATCTTCTCTGGCAGAGAGCTCTACGGGGATTCTGTCACAGCATAGCTAATCACTCCCTGGGAATGGTGAGGGCACTCTGTATCAGAAACGGGCTGGACGAAGTGCCCTCTAGGGTTCTTTTCCAGGTCAGGGAGGCTGTAATTCAAAGAGCTACGGAAGCGCAACATTTTGCTGCAGGAACGTCAAGAAGAACAGCCATGGCGAGGTGTAAGGCACATACAGGCGCGCACAGAGTGTGCTTACGCGTGAACTGTAACCTTCTAAAACAAAGGAATGTCATGCACATTGAAAAAAGGGCTTTTTAACTGCTAGAAATGGAAATGTTCACACTTTAGCGTATCATATTTTATAGGTTCATGCAGACACAGGGGCCAAATGAAATGAACCAAGATCGTAGGCATTAAGTTACACTTTAATTTTATCTTTTTTCCCCTGTGATTTTGACACAAGTGATTAAAAATGAACCTGGACCTTTGACCTACTCGTTTGGTTCCGCCCCCCCCCCCATTCACCTGTGAACCTCTGCTGATTGTTTCATAGAGCCTTGGTCAACTGCTTTTAGCAGCTAAACATTAAAGCCACTGAGAGCATAAACAGGAAGCTGGTGTTTAGGTGGGAGTTCCTAGGAATTTTATACTACTGACCACAGAGGCCAAGAGAGAAAGGAAATAGGAAAAACAGTGTAAATACCTGGGTGACTAATGACTTTGCGCAGCTTAGCTGGCTTTTCTGAACATTTAACGCGAAGTCTCTTCTAGGGAAACACCCTGAAGGTATTTCAGGACCCTGCGCGGCATCGAAGGGGCAGATACATCGGTGTTTACTGCCGGCGCTTAGCTGGCGGGTTTTGTTCCCCTACTACGGGGCAGAGATTTTCTGCCCATTTCTCCAAGCGATCGACTCCATTTGCATGCGCGGTGCAGACATTTTGCCGAGCGCCGGGGTTCCCAGGCCTCTGATTGTAAAGGGTTGTAAGGCCACCCCTTCCCTCGTTCACATGGATAGCGCCTAAGAGGATTTAGAATCAAGTGGGCACATTTGCACGGCCTTGTTCTGAAGAGGCAGCTGGAGCGCGGGCCGGCCGGCCTGGCGCAGCCAACCGCGGGTCCCCGGGGACTGCATTGTCCTCCGAGGGGCCGCCACGGGGGCTCCATTGTGCGCGGAGCAGGCCTTTTTCTCCTGCCCTCTGTCTCCCCCGGGCCTCCTCCCCCACCCCCCACGCAGACTTTTCTCTCAAGCTGCCCGGATCCCCCTGCTGCCGCATTTCCAATGCAGAGGAGCGGGCAGGGCTCGGGGCTGGCCATCTGCACGCGGAGATTGACAGCGGCCCCGGAAGGTCAGTGCCTCAACGATTTCTGTCTGAACAGCAGGCCACCCAGGCCTCCCGAGCAAAACAGGGACATCTGCTCCCCTTAATTTAGAACACTGGTTCCAATTTCACCGGAGCCCCTTGCTTAACGCCGGGCTCGGCTCCGGGGGAGGGGTCGGGGAGGGGCCGAGCAGACGCGCCGCCCGCCCCCAACTCCCCCGCTCCCCGGGCGGAGCAGCTGAGTCTGGCGGGGGCGGAGGCGGGGGTCACCCACGTGACCCGGGTGACGTCGTGCGGGGGAGGGGAGGGGGCGGGCAGAGGGGCGCGCTTGTCCCCCCGCCCCCCTCCGGCGCCTGCGACGCCCGATTCGTCCCGGGTCTGCGGAGGCGCGGGCTGCGGCGCCCTGGGGATGGGCCGTGGGCGGCCTGGGGGCGGCGATCCGGCTCGGCGAGGAAGGTCGTGCGGGCCCCGCGGCCGCGGTCCTCGGGCAGCCGGAGCTCGGGCGGCCTCAGCCTGGCCGGGAGGAACCCGTGAAGGGGCAGGAAAGTTTGCTGCCGCCAGAGTGGGGAATCCAGCTCAGCCCTTCCTGGTGCAGGTCTCCGGGCTGGCAGTTCGAGAGCCAGCGGTCAGAGGGCAAGGCCAGTTCCCGCGTGGACTGTTGACGTCGAAACTCCGCCTGCCTTTTCTGTTTCATAGTGGATGAAAGAAGGAGGGACCTGCCTTTCTGATTGCCCACCACTAAATCCTAAGCTCCTTGAACACCACCTCCGCATTTATCCATCATTGTGTCCCGTTCTTCACACAAATGTTTGGAGACTAAATTAACGTGTGGAGTGAAGGTGGACCATGTGACCACTGAGTAGAACTGTTCTCTTTCTTTATGACAGAAAACGAGACACGGTGGAGAATGTACAGCTCGGTATTAATTACCCCCTCCCTTTTTCCCTTTGCTCCTTTGTGCCTCGGTATGCCCGCTCGCTGGCAATGGGCTAGGGATAGGAACCACCAAGACTCAGCCCTCCGATGGGGCGCTGCGTGCAAGACAACAGCTAACGGGGACTCCGGGTGTTCAGTGCAATAGTCGGGTGCCTCGATCGAGCCTCCAGAGAGAGCAGGCGGTCTAAGTTGAGTTTGAACGGTGAAGAGAAGCTTATTACTAGGCGAAGGGCCCTCTACCCACACAGGTCCCTCTGCATGGATTTCCCCGTGACCCTGTTTACCTCCGGCTTGTTCTTGAGGCCTCGGGTGAAATGTCACTTCCTGGTGACCCACATAAGGTCATCCTGTTAAGCGATCCTGTGACCGGGCACACGCCTCATGATGAGCACAGCTGGGCACAGTTTGCCATCTCTGTTCCACCGGAAGCTTCTTGAGACAGAAACTGGCCTTTCTGTGCGGGCGTAGAGTCTCGATGTCCAGCACAGTGTCTTCCCCACCGTGTTCCCTAAATATGTGCTGAACCGATGAGTAACCAGACTCTCAGGGAGAAACCCATTCCAGCATTTTCCGTTGTGAATGTGAGGCCAGACTGTGAGTACCACGTGGGAACAGAATGACCTTTTAGAATGTATTATTTTGTGGAATTGGGCAGCTCAGCGATTTCAGAACTGTCTTCTGCAGAATCAGTGTGAGGCTGGCGCTCCTCAGAAAGAGCTACCGTCGTGAGACAAGTTTGGGGAAGACAGGTAACCCAGGTTGCTTGTTTTCCAGGAGCCCCTAGTAGCATTTTGCAGCTGGGGGATATGGATGAAGCTAAATGAGGACTTTGCTGCACCGTTCCCCCCCCCCCCCAGGCCCTGGGAGGTGAAGGAGCTGCTGTGGGGAGAGCTCCTGGAGATTAATTTGCCGGCATAAAGGTTGGCTCCTTCCACCCGGTTTCTTTGTTACACCTTGGACTGATTTGTTCCTTGAGTTTCGACAGGACAGAGAGAATGGAGGATGTGGTTGGAGAGGCGTCCGTGGCATCGTGCTGTGGGAGCTGGAATTCGGCTCTCTCCCCCACATCTTAGCTGTGTGATTTTGAGGCAGTCCTTTGCGTCTCTGTACCTCAGACATTGCATTTGTGAATAGAAATAGTGGTATCTAACGAAGGATGCTAAGACTTTACAAGCTCTCATGTGTATTTAGAATTTTCCTGAGGGATATAAATTTTATTTAACTGCTAATAATTAATTAATTAAAAATTAACTATCCGACCTCTAATAGGTTAACTGAACTAATTAAGTCTCCTGGCGGTGGTGCAGGATCACGGAGGACCACGGCCTAAGGGAGGAATTTTTCTCTGCTTGCTGCCTTCTTAGCTCAAGTGAAGCGTTCTGAGCATTCATCATTACTTTTCCAGCCAGAAGGATTCTAATTCTTTAATAGCATTTGCTGAGCTCTCCCTCTAAGTAAATTTAAATTGTGATGTCATTAGACTGTTCTCAAACAGAGGAATGGAGCAGCTATAGGTAAAGATTCAGAAGTTTTGCCTACGATCAATTTTCCAGGACTGACTGAGTAGCCAAGTGCTAAGTTTCTCTGCAACGGGACTAGGATCCAGAAGTCCGTGTTATTCGAAACAATAGAGATGTGCCTACAATGAAAATGTGAATAAGATCTCGTCTCATTTGTTGAAGCTTTATTTGACCACGAAAACATCAATACTGGATTCTCAGAGAAGAAAACATTTTCAGGGCCTGTATGTTAGACCACAGTGGGAAAATTCACATTGTTTTCACATTGTACTTAAACTTCCCAGCATAAAAGAAAGCTGCTTCTGGAAACCCAAAGGTACTCTGAAAATGAGTGTAGAAATGATTTCTTACCCGTATGTGTAATATCGACAGTTTTACTCCTTCAAGTCTTTAGTTTCCGTGTAGAACATTAACTTGGGTAGAATTTGCTACCCTCGATGTTTAGAATAAATCTGTTTTCAGATGTAATCTCCAATGCATTCATGAAAGCTTTATAGTTTGAAACAAGGAGCAAGACATATTTTTTAAATGTTGCCTCTGTTCATGGATAGAATTTCCGTGCCCAGAATGGTGCCTGACCCACACATCCTGACATCACTTAAATCTTGCAGGGGTCACTTCTTAGAGATCAGAAATTTGCTCCAGATCAAAAGATTCTCTCTAAAAAAAAGGACTCTGAGAAACAAACTGAGGTCCTCAGAGGGGAGGGGGGTGGGGGAATGGGATAGGCTGGTGATGGGTAGTAAGGAGGGCACGTATTGCATGGTGCACTGGGTGTTATATGCAACTAATGAATCATGGAACTTTACATAAAAAAAAATTAAAAATTAAAAAAAAAGATGCTTTAAAAGCAACATCTCATTTTAGATCTGAAGTATGCACTGGGCACTTCTTGGGTACGGCTTCTCACCTTTGGGCTTTCCCTGCCCCTTATTCCAGCCATTGATTCAGGCTCTGGGCAGCTTCCTGTGGGCGCAGCCTGCCAGAGGCTTGCCCTGCGCCCGGCCTCATGTCTCTGCTGGAGCTCCCCATCGGCCCTGGAGATTCTCTGGGCCACACGGGGCACATTGCACTGACAAAGTCTGAGATGCAGGGGAGGACGTCTTGGGGGCAAAACTTTGACCTACAAAGCATAAGCCCTAATGTATAAGTGCTTCCCTTTCTCCCCCCAAGATGGACAGCCCTGCGATGTCTTTCCTACAACTCAGGCAGGACAGAAGGAGCCAGCAGCCACTTGCCAGGAGCTATGACTCATCCTTGTGTTGCTTTTCCATCCTTCTCTGCTCCGTTCTCCTCGTCCCTCCTCCTCTCTGGATCACACCCCGCGGTAAAGTGTTCGCGCTCCAGCCTTTGTCCTGGGATCCGCTGTCTGGGAGACCCAGGCGAAGACATTTCGGCATTATTTTTTACCAAATGGAGTGATCGTGTCTGCACGACTTCACACACACAACTACCCCCATCCCATCCCTCTCACTGCGAGTGATCCATCCAGTTATTTTGTGAGATGGTTCATGGCGTTGCCTCTCTCCTTCCTCTGGATATGGCGGGGCTTAGGGTGGTGAATCGTGGCTGCCTCTGCTTCGGCCACAGCGGGACCAGGGGGACGTTTGCCACTGGCATCTGGCAGCTGGTCAGCAGCCTTGGCCCTGTGCTTTCATCTGCTAACTTTAACCTGGCTCTGTTTAATTTTTCCAATCTGTATTTTTAACTTCCTCCTAAGTTTCTCATTTGCTCATTTTATCTTGCTCTATTTATGGATTTGAAGAGTATAAATAAGCAAAGATTAGTGTGAGTCGGTCTTTAAAAAAAAAATCATATGGCCCCCATGTCCCAGAGTCACGTATCATACTCTTACCATGTGACAAAGCTTTGAAAATGAAAAGAAAATCATTTTTTTTAAAGTAACAGTGGGAAAACTTTATTGTCTTCATTTGGAGACCTAATTTATTGAATTCGTTTAATCACTAATGAGCCTCTGGATTCGTATCTGCCTCCTGCCAGGGACCGGCCATATTGGTACAGTTTTTATGGGTGCCGTACTCAGGGGCGTGCCCGACATCACAGCCAAAGGAAGAGACCAAGTTTTGCGTGTTACTCCCCCGCCGTGGAGACGGAAGTGTAAAACCCGAAGAGTGCATTTGGTTCCAGAAGCAGCATGTTCCACACCTGGGAAAACTGCTTCAACCAGAATACCATTCAAAGGTTAACAGCTTTGAGAAAGGACCAGAAAAAGGAAAGGTTCTTCATCAGGTCCGGGTTGTGGTACTACCACTCGGGCCAAAGAAGCCAAATGGGCTTCTGGAAGTAGAGGGATCCGTGCTGGGAACAGAGGCCATGTGGAGTTATTGGCAAGCCCCAATGGAAAAATCACAATGCAGACCTCCAGGATTCTGGAGCCTGGCTGTGCCATTGGCAGCAGAGAACTCTGCAACTTTCTAACAATGACTCTTACGTGCTATGGGGAACCAGTAGAGAGAGAGAGCTCCTAACCATGGACACCACCTAACCATGTGGCCAAACCAGCCCATTGCGACTGGGTTCTTTCAGAACCACCACATCATGTCATGGGGTAGGCCAAGGAACAATTCCCTGTAAGACTGGACTGGTGCTTCTGGAATTAAGCACAAGAAGGACTAGGGGACACGGCCAAGCAGCACAGGGGCTCCACGTCACCCACCGTTCCTGGGCCAGCACCTCCCCGTCAGCTCACACCTATGACCATATGGAGGATCCTTTATGATTGAAGTCGGTTGAAGAGGAAGGGTCTCAAGCTTGCTGGTGGACCAGCTCTGTATGGTGCAAGCTGAAAACAGTGACTGCACCATGGCCCCATTCAAGGGTGGCCTTGAACAACAGTGGTGAGGGAAAGGTTCGGGTGGTGTCCCCGGTCATCTACTTTGTGTTGAAAAAGAAGCGGCCTGAGGTGAGACTTGCGGGCTGTAGCAAATGGCTTGACCGAATGGGCAGGGGCCTAGAAGGAGAAAATGGGCAAATTAGCAACCAGGAGGTCTGGGGTAGACATTGCATGGACCTGTAAGAGGGCGTACTGTGGGATCTTTGTGTTGCGTTCACAAGAGGGAGGCACCAAGCATGCAGAGAGACAAAATGACGGACCAGTTAACGGCACCCGGCCTCTGTCATCAGCCACTTCTAGTATCGGCACAACTACACATGGGTAGAAGAGCCACGGAGGCAGGAGTAGAGGCTATGCGTGGGCCCACTAGCCTGGACTTCCACTTACCCAAGGTTTTCTAGCTCCCGCGGCAGCCAAATGGCTAGTATTCCAACAGCAGAGAGCAATACTGAGCTCCCAATATAGCACCACCCCGTAAGGAGAGCGACCTGACACTCTGGCAGGCTGCCTACATTGGACATCTTCCAACGTGGAAGAAACAGCAATTCATTTGAACATGAATGGACACATATTCTGGATATGGACTTTATATTTCTTGCTCTTAGGCCTCAGGTGACACCACTATCCAAGGCTTAAACGGTGTTACATCCACTGTCATGGAATCCGATATAACATCACGTCAGACCAAAGAACACAGTTTTTCAGCAAAGGAGTTGTTGGCATGAGCGCGTGACTCCACTGTTCTGTCTCACGCTCTCCATCTCGAAGCCGCCAGCCCCCAGAGCAGAGCACAGACAGACGTGTTGAAAGCTGGCCTGATGTGCCGGCTCGAAGGTGATACTTCTCTGGCTGGAGCGCCATTCTTCGGGATCCAGAGGAGACCTTAAATCAAAGACCTTTAAATGCCACTGTGCTCACAATGGGTGGCATGCAGGAGTCCAGGAACCAAGGAGTAGAAGCAGAAGCGGGCCTACTGACCATGACTCCCAGTGACCTACTTGAAGAATTTGGGCTTTTCATCCTCACAAAATTGAGCTCCGTGAATTTGGAGGTTCTGGTTCCCAAAGGGGAGGATACTTCTGGCAGGAGACACGGCGATTGCCTCTTTGAAGTAGTAGTGTGGCCAATTCATGGGCAATTCTAGCTCCTTGCACCAAGAAGCCAACAGGCAAGAAGAAAAGTCACTGTCTTAGCAGGGCTCATTGAACCTGGTCATCAGGAACAGGCAGGAAGATACTGTCATGTACAGGGAAGGGAGGAATAATGTAGAACCAGGTGACCTACTTAGGTACTTCTTGGTTTCCCTAGTCCACCTTTGAAGGAAAATAGACCACAGCCTGAGAGGGGCATGATGGCTAGTGGCTCAGACCCCTCAGGGATGAGGGATTGGTCTTGTCAGGAAAACCACCGAGATCTCCAGAGATGTTGTTGAGAGTGAGAAAGATCTTCGGTGGGTAACAGGAGGGAGAAGATGAGTATCCGTTGTCACCCTGAAACCAGCTATCGCATCAAGATCTATAATTCGTCCCACTCACCTTCCTCTGTTAAGTTCCCACTAGGAGCAGAAGCTCATTGGTATCTTGAGGAGCTTTCCCCAGAACCTCTAAGAAGAGCAGGATCCAAGCACTGTAAGGGGTGGACTGTCATGGATGCTTGGATACTGTCCAGATTCCTACTCAGGAAGATTCCTATTCAGGAATGAAGGTCTTATTCGCCAGCTGCCGGGAGTTCTGTGAGAAGATGGCCCTTCACTCTTAGCCTGGGGGGGTTGCCTCATGTAAGGAAGACTGCCTGGTCACCTGAAGATCACGCCGCCTCCCAGGGACAACCTGCATTAAATGCCCCCCTTCCCCTAATTTGGGACAGCTCTAAAAGGCTACTTCCGGTCCAGAGCTCCGTGTTGGTGGGCTGATGCTTTCACTGAGACTGCGCTACGTCTCGACTTCTCCCTCTGTTAATCCTCCCCCTTCCCAGTTGATCCCAAGAACACTCCTTAATAAACAGCTTCCTGGGAGCATGACCCATAACAGCAGTAAAACTTGGGTCATTACCAGATGAAATAGTTTGTGTTCGAAGCCTGGGGAGCCCTGTGAATAAAGAAACTTCAGTTATACAAAGTAGTCGGTTTTGTTAATACCAAACCATAATTATGAGTCTCTTGCTAGTCACCAGTTGATTTTGATCAAACGTACATATATGTAGAAAAGTGAACTTTTTGTGAGAATTCCTGAGTACATTCAATCTGGGCATATCTCACTTCAGATGCCAGATTTCCCACTCTGATTTCAATTCGCTGTTTGGATTTTAGCCATTTTGTACGAGAGAATGCATTTCCCCAGAGCTAAGTAGTTGCAGACATTCCTCAGAGTTTTGATACATGGTCAGAAACTTGAGGAGAATCTGTGAATTCATATATTCATCTCTAGAATCCTAAGGTTTGGTGCCCCTGTGCAGGCATGGTTTGTTTTTCAGCTCAATCCGTGCTTGAAATCGAACCACACTGACAAAGCAAACGTTTAATAATTCAGGTATCTGCTGAGCTGCGCATTCCGTGGGCAACTGTAGGAACTTCAAAACGTGATTCATTTTTGTGAAACTCTCTGAATCTTTTCTTGAATCATGACCTTATATTCACCCAATAGTAGCTCTCTAAACCCTTGGAGGTTTGGGGGAGCTCAGGGCAGATCAGGAAAGAGGGATCGGTGTGGCCCCAGCTGCCGTCCGTTTGCTCACGTGTTCCTTTAACGCCAGAGCGCCTGCACCAATCATCAAAGCAAATTTTTCTTTGCCACTTTAATTCCGTGTCTTATTGTATCGGCAAGAAAGTTCCATCTTGGGAGACTTGGGGAAAAGAACGAGGTGGTTCCTCTGGGTTTTGTTATGAGCAAAAGTGATCAATCAGAGGAAGGAGTTCAGAAAGCCTCTTTAACAAGTTTGCCCAACTTAGCACTCTCCCTGTGCGAAATAGGATAAGCTCCCCCCGCCCCGCCCCTGCGATTTCTGTGCAGTCCATATACTGAGAGTCAGGAGGGGACGAGTATCAAGAAAACGGACGCGTGATCATTTGCTGACGCTCCTCATGCGATTAGCCCGAATGGCCACGTTCACTGGCAAATGCTTCTGATAAATGATACAGTGGAAGTTGGGCACACATGCCTCTTTTCTTGACTTAAGTAAGGAACTGACAACTTTTTCCTCTTTTTGTGTGATCCTTCTGAGGCAAGCGAACTAGGTTTTCCATTTGATGTCACACGTCCCAGGTCTTTTACTGGAAGGGGCCCATGGGCTGATCCATCGTTGGTGTTGACATTGCACAGGGCCGCAGGTGGGTCACACCTCCCCTTCCCTCCCCCACTTCCTATCAGCCCCAGCGCTGCCCTTCATGGTTTGGATGATCCTGGCAGCTCTAAAAGTCTCCAGGTAGAAGGAGTGTAAGCACAAGCCCCCTCACGCTTCCCGGCTTTGAAGCTCAGGCACGTGAGGGCCCGTAGGGGTGAGGGCTGCAGAGCGTGGGAGCAGCAGGTGGACGCGGCAGGAGGACCCAGGGAGAGCCGGACAGTTGGGGCGAGCGATGTAGCCCAGGACTGTGAGAGCCTGAGTCAGAGCTCACATCTTTGGGGCCCACGTGCTTTCCCAATTAGGTTAGGTCATCGGCCTCACAGGGACTTCCCAATTGATTTAGCCAGCACCAGGGGAGCTGGTCTATGAGAATACCGAGTGAGCCCAGCCCTCCTGTTTGCCTCATCAATATGCATTTCGATGTCAAAATGCAGCAGTACTTTTCCTCTTCTTTTCAAAAACATCTGCACTTTCCCCTGGACTTTTCCATGGAAGCGGCTGCTATTGAAAATAATAGTAGACTTTCCTAGTACTGGTGACTTGGTCCTTTTCAGCTCTGACTGGCCGTTTGATGGCTTCTCCCTCCCTGTTCACCTGTGCAATAAGGAACCTGGTTCCTTCACCAGGAAACCACATGAAGTTTCTCTCCCCAGACTCCCCAACTCAGATCCAAAAGAATCTTCCTCGGTTTCTTCAGGTCTGTTCTGCATAAGAATCTAGAAGGGCTCCCTGACGCCTACTGTGCGTAAGCTCCGTGTCATCTGGGACGTAGTCTTTCTTTATCACCACCGTTTCCTTGGCTGCAAGAACAGCGCTGGTTCAAGGGCGACCCTCAGATGGTCTTTGCTGCCGGGCACTGGGCTCTGAGCACGCAATTGGCAGAGTGATTGCCTTGCAGGAGATCAGAGCTGGGGATGAGGAGACGCGAAGAGACTGACGTTTAAACAGATCATTTCCGTACAACATTTTAGTGCTATGAGTGAGGGGTGGAGATCAGGGAAAGCAATCCAGAGATGACGTCTGTGCAGAGTCCGGAGGACACTAGGAATTTACCAATCCATCTACACTCCTCAAGCTAACGACGGGGCCATTTGCCATCTGCTCCCCTTCCTGCCCTTATCTTTTTAATCTAAGTTCTCCTTGCTCCCCAGCCAGCCAGCCCTTCTGTTCCAGGGAACTAATCTACTTTCTGTAACCCCCAAGGACTGGCTGGATACTGTCTGGCTGCTTTCGTCCACACTAGCCTTTCTCTGTGAATATATGTTCATTATATCCCAAAGGTCTTCCTCAAACCCAAGGGCTCTAGGCAGCCTTCCCCAATGAATTCTCTTCTGATCCCTTTATTTCACTCCTACTCAGAGCTTAAGCTTTTAGCTTGTACAGTCCGATTCTAAGAACGCAGATAAATCACACTGGCGCTGAGCACGATTTGGATGTCTCTAGATAAAAATCATTCAAAGGAAGGTGTCAGGGTTCTCCTCGTGTACTTTTATAACGGCAGGAAATGGAGTGCTTGTTGCCTTGCATTTCAGTGTGAAGTCAGCACAGGGGAAGGTGCCCACCTCCTTTGCCCAGGGACTCCTGGTGTGCTCATGTCAGGACTTAGTTCTCTCTATAAATCTAGCGCTGTTCATAGATATGAATATTTGGGGAGAAATCTGGAGGGGAAGTGTGTTAAAATGGGTTTTATAACCACTATCAAATTTTTATATTTGACTCCCAACTGTGTTACAGATTCTTTAGGAATTTTCCATCTTTGTATCCATACGGAAGAGTAGTTAAGGAAATAAAATTATAATAATAACTCAATAGTTGTGTGAGCGCTTTACAGTTCACATTGAAAGGAAATGTCACCTCCTCTGAGAAGCCATCCTGAATTTCCAGGAGGGTTGCCCTCCCCTTTCTTTGTGCTCCAGCATCTCTCGCGACACCTCTAGCCTGGCACCTTCCGTGAAGTACCGTCATTTATGTTCCGCACCTGACTTCTCAGCAGAGAGATTTCGTCAAGAGTGGGGAGCTTAGCTTTTTCACGCCTCTATGGTCCAGCTCCTGGTAAAGCTCAACACCCTATAAAAAGACCTAATAGATAAATAAATGAATGAATGGCTAACGAATAAATGAACATTATTTCTGCAGTAAGTGTTTGATCAGGCTTGTCATATTCCTCTTTGATGGTAACAGAATAAAGAAAAATAAGAGCGGATACATCTTGCTGATAACTGTGGAAAACATATTTGTGGGAGCAAGTTTGGAGTTGTCGATGAAATTAAGTCTCTACATTTTCCTGAGAGTTCTTTTCTTTCCAGAATAGATAGCAATGAGTTAGTGGTGCCCATTTGAGCTCTTACGTCTGCAGAGCTGGGAAATTGATTTAATTAAGTCCTGTCTTTCCCCAAAAGTTAGAAGAGAAACAGTGTTCCGAGAGTTGGAGAAACAAAATCATGGAACAAATAGTTACCATGTAAGTTATGGAGTATTAGGCGCTTCTCTGAGTATTTTCTCCTTCATGATTAAATGTTAATCTCGGAGTTATGCACTATAATAATAGATCCAACTGAAAACGTGTGTCTGGCACTAATGCATAAAATATGTGCATGCAATTTGAAGGCTGAAAAATGGCACATTCTTGGGGTAGGGGAGATGAAGAACGGTCTGAGAGTTCCTGCCACTCTGGGGAAACAGAACGTGATTATCTACAAGGTTAGCTGATTTTAAATACTGATTGCCAAACTGTTCAATAAAATATGAATACTTATTATGGCAAGCCATATCACATGTTGCATATCCTATTTCGGGGGCGACGTGCACCTTCTTAAAGAAACATGTGCTAACTAGGTAATGTCAAACATTATGAAGTGAGTGGAAATGGAGACTGAAGTTCCCCTTGTCCTATTGGTTGCTCCACTGGACTTTAACTTCTAGGAAAAGACTAAAACTATAAACAACCCTCAGTAGCCATGGCAACATGCATAAGAAGGTAATTATTTTTTCTTTACATTTTTAAATTTTAGAGTTTAACAGCTATTATATGCATTGCCTCAGGCCCACAATTCCTGCAGTTGGTCATTAAGTATCAGGAAATGCCCTCTCTCCCAGTCATTATTGCTTAAATAAAATGCCACTTACAAGCCTGGCGAACAAAAGAGCTACAGTGTCTGTGTAAGGCATACCTTGCCTATTGTAGTGACTTGGCAATGAGTGCTCGTACCCCCAGAGCACCTGGCCCAGGAGCCAGCTTGTGTCCCAGGAGCAGCCTTCACCAGGAAGCCTTTTCACTTAGGGTTAATGAGACTCAAGAAATAGCTCCGTCCTTCCGGTGCACACCCCAGAAGAAAGGCCCCAAGCCCACGTTCTCGTATGGTCCACCAGCTGCCATAGGAGTGCTGCAGGGCCAAGGGTTCTGAGTAAGGCCAGCGGACGTTAATTCCATCATATTGTGGAGAACAACTCTCTGAGGTTCCATTTTGGAAGTTTAGGTTTTGTACGAGTGTTTTTTAAGGAGGACTTATTCACAAGGAATCCAATGATTGAGAAGGTGGAAAGGGAGAATTTACTTACAAAATCTGAGGTGTATTTTACACAGGCAGAGTGACTGACTCGTAAGCCAGAAAATTCAGTCCAAGTTAAAACCAAAACTCCTTTCCCTGGCTACAGAGGCTCCTTTTCCTTGGCCTTCCCCACCCCCACCCCCATACCCCACCCCACCCCCGCCGCCCCGGGCAGCTTACCCTAGACAGGTGCCAACGTCACGGCTTCAGTTTGCCTGCAGGGGCAGTGTCAGAAAACCTGTAGCTAAATCGTGGAAGGAGCCGAGATGCCCTTCAACAGATGACTGGATTAAGAAGTTGTGGTCCATATATACAATGGAATATTACTCAGCTCTCAGAAAGAACGAGTTCTCAACATTTGCTGCAACATGGACGGCACTGGAGGAGATAATGCTAAGTGAAATAAGTCAAGCAGAGAAAGACAATTATCATATGATTTCTCTCATCTATGGAACATAAGAACTAGGAAGATCAGTAGGGGAAGAAAGGGATAAAGAAAGGGGGGTAATAAGAAGGGGGAATGAAACATGAGAGACTATGGACTCTGGGAAACAAACTGAGGACCTCAGGGGAGGGGGATGGGGGAATGGGATGGACTGGTGATGGGTATTAAAGAGGGCACATATTGCATGGTGCACCGGGTGTTATACGCAACTAATGAATCATCGAACTTTACATCGGAAACCGGGGATGTACTGTATGGTGACTAACATAATATAATTAAAAAATCATTAAAAAAAAAAAGAAATTAAAAAAAAAAAAAGAAAAGAAAACCTGTCCCCAGATGACTCGTGCAAACAAAAGGAAAAATCTGTACTGAAAACTCAAGCTACTCTAGGAAGTTCTAAATTTAGATCGGATTTTTCTTCCAAGACTTTGTTTGTACATCAGTTTTGGGAATATGGAACAAGCATTGCCCATGGAAACACTGTAATAAATGTGGCTGTGCAAATGGAACCCCTACTGAAGGTGAAATGTTACACATTAGCAGAAACATCTTTTCTCCGTTGTGTTTTCTCCATCTTTTCCAGCTACATGATGGGTGAAACGGGCTTTCGTGGGCTGGCGTAGGAGGTAGACCGCCACGCGCTGTGGTGCCTGTGGGAAAGCAGTCCCCAGTCAAGAAGCTGCCTGGAGAAACTCTCCTCCTGCCGCCAGACCTTCTCAGAGAGGAGCGAAGTCCCTCCATGGCTTCTGAGAAGACGCACAGAAGGAAGAAGGGGCAGGCTTTCCCATGTAAGGGACGTTCATAAATTTTAGGAGCCGCCGGCACTTACTTTAGAAAGTATTACAACCGTATTAGACTGAAGGTGAACTTGACAGAGTTTAGAACAGGAAGTTGAATAAGGAAACATAAACAGTAAAGCAAAATACAGAACCAAGATTTGAACAGAGATAGACACGGCAACGAAGAACTTCACAGCAGAGGTATGAGCAAGACCAACGAACGTTCTGGTGCCAGACAAGGCAATGTCAAAATTTCTTTACTAGAAAAAGTAAAGAAATTTGAGAGCAGCAAAGCAATGGATCGTGATGCCGATGGCACAAACTTTCTTTTCTTCTTTTGTCCTGGTCTGGATTGATTCTAAAAGTTAATAAATTCCGAACAGTCTAAGCTGTTCGGGTGTCCATCCCACTCTGCATCCATGAGCCACATCCTTGCCACTTGGCCCACCCCTCAAAAAGCTGTGAGCAGCAAAGGCTCTCATTCTAGACAATTTCCCAATTGTTTTTGCTCCCAAATGGCAAGAGAGAGAAATTTTTTTTTTCAGTCAGAATAAGGGGTGAGGTGGGATGCAGGGAGGGGAGTAAAAGATGGAGCCATAATCCATGAGGAAGAACAGGAATCAGTTTAAGGGATTATCAGGGGCAAGGGTCCTTTTGGGAGAGAGAGAGAGAGAGAGAGAGAGAGAGGGAGGACACCATGATTCCCGGGGAAAGGAATTTAAGTAGTGGGCCAGGAGGAAGGCAGAGGAATGCTGTGTGAGATGCATGAAATGATGTTTGGAATCTTCCAGAAAAAACAACAACCCACAAGTAAAAACGTATGTGATGAGATCAAAAGTCTTGTGGTATCAAGGAGGGAACAGAAGGTAAATTCCTAAGGAAGAACAGCAACTGTGGGACTGACCAAGAACTCTCCAGATTGCCAAAATGGGGAGTCTGGGCCCAGTTTCCCTAATACCCAAGGTGCCAGCAAGTCTCCCGTGCTCTTCAGAGCTCCTCAGGAGGAACTGACTTTCTGTTCTCCTCACCATCCAGTTTGGGCATCGCTGGGGAATCTGTGTTTACCTGTCCAGCTCTACCTATGACCCCAGAGAACCACCCCAGCTGGGGTGGGGACCAAACTCCTTATGTTTTTGAGGAAGTAGAGAGGGATTCAAACACCATGTGTTTTGTTATCACACATGTCCTGTCATTGGTGGTGGGAGGGTGGCAATTTGTTCCATTTGCCACCATTGGAACAAAATGGCAGATGATGGAGATTTTTCAAAGCTGTTTGGAAAGTGCTTCTCCGGGCCAGTTAAGAAAAGGGCCATGCTATGGTATTTTCACTGCACCAAAACAAAAACATGGCTGTCCTAAAGGCGCTATTGGAAGAGCAGGGGAGCTAGCCGTCTGATGGTTGGGATAGATTGAAAGCACAGATGAAATCACATCAATGGTAGGAGACTTTTCCGGCTCCTCAAGACCTGGAATTTTGAGCATCTGTGGGACTGGTTCCAGTCTCATTTTTCAACCCTTAATACAGAGGCTTAACACTTTCAAATACGTTAATTTCAGAAAAACGCTTCTTGCTACTTAGTTCAAATAACCTCTTCCTGGATGAATTAAGTGAAGAGGAATAGGAAAGTCAATTTAAAAAATAGATTCATTCCAATCGAATGAGATTGTTGAAAGTCTGACTTGGTGGGAAACCTTAAGCCTCTGGGATGTCTGCCACAGCAGCCGTGTCCTCGTGGCATGGTAACTTCTCGGCTCCGTGATGTGGAACACGTTGGACAACACGGATCATAAAAATATATCAGTCTCCTGACTGTTCGGCCCAGAAAGTTCATGCTCAGGTTAACAGCCTCCTTGTCAGCTGGATCAGAAGGTTTCTCGGTTGTCGAAGGCTCTAGCTCATTTCAAAACAGGTTCTGAGTTGGGTAAAAGGAATTATAGATGCTATCCTGTTGGTTGTTCCCCAGCTTCATTGCATTCCTTCATGGATATTATCAGAGTAAGTCATTTGTAAAAACTTCACTGAGTTGCATACATTGGAGGGAGATCTTTCTGGAATCGCTGAATGTCTGGATTTCGAGACAATGTGAAGCAAATGTGAAGTTTGGTTGTTTTAAGTAGTTCACTTGACTGGTAGACTTCCCGAAGCAAGTTATTGAGGGAGTGCGTCAACAAAATAATATAAAAATGATTTATCCTCGTGCATTCATCCTTTGCTTGTATTTCACACGTGACCTTAGACTGGGCTGGGCTACAGTCCCTTGGCCTCCAAGAATCACAGATCGTCAAGAGGTCGAAAGGGATGGAGAGCTCATTGAGGCCAAGGGCACACTTTTCTGTAAAGGGCCAGATAGTAAATATTTCAGGCTTTGTGGGCCATCTGGTCTCCGTCACGACTATTCAGCTGCCTCTGTGGCGTGAAAACAACCGTCGATGATACAGAAATGAAGAAGTGAGGCTGGGTTCGAACACAACTTTATTACAAAAACAGGCCACGTGTGGGATTTGGCTGGTGGGTTTTAGTTCGTCAGCCGCTGATCTCATCCGACTTCCGCACTTACAGATAAGGAAAAAGGAAGCTGAGAAGATTGGGAATTCCCCAGAGTCACTTGCTGGTTCGTGGCAAAGCCAGATCCCAAACCTAGAAATTCTATCTAGAATCCAGCTTTATTTCTACCATGACACACTAGTTCTGTCTCCCTCATGAGGCTGCTCCTGTCCTCAAGATGACACAGGTTTGAGTCAGAATGCTGTGTTTGAGGAAATCGTGCTCTAGTGACAATTCAATTATTTAATAAAAAGCACTTTGAAGAAGAGATTTTATAGGAGATTGTCACTGATTATTGACATTACTCCCAGTGCCCGTGTTTTGTTTGAAGATGGCATCAGGGGAGTGACAAATTAAAAGACTGTTATTATGTCATAGGGTCTCATTTTAACATTTTCTACTAGAGTTGACTTGAATAAAACTAGCAAACTAGGGTTTCCAATTTACCAGAGAACCATCAGCCCCCAGAGCAGAAGTCCTTACCATGGGATTCAGGGGGTTAATGAATCCCCGAACTTCATACAGAAATGTCTGTGTGAGCACTTTTTTCCCTCAGGACAGGATACACGGTTTTCTTCAGATCCTCAGAGGGATTTTGTAAACCCCCCCCCCTCCAAAAAAAAACAGTTACAGGATTTCAGATGATGGAAGATTCTCGTCCCTCCAGGCTGCCTGAACAGTCTGAAGAGGGAATGCAGAAACTCCAACCAACCACGTCCCTTCCTCACATCCGCCCTCAGTGGCGGGCACTCCAGAGGGTAGTTAGATGGCCACCAAGAGGGTCCCGAGAAGAAGGGAAAAGTAGTCATGGTTACAGACGGATACAAAGTATAATTGTGAGACAATTTTAGCATCAGAGGGTCAGAGGCAATGGTGCTCGAGGTCAATGGGCAGCCCATTGCAGTTTAGCTTAGCAGCTGGCTCAGAGCAAGACTCCAGTCTAGGTACATGAGGTGAAATTCAACGCCCAGAAGCTCACACGTGGGCTTCATTTCTGGCAATATGGTGGATTGAGTTGACTCAGCCACCCCTCCTGCTCCAGACAGAGAGTGACCCTCGAGGAAATAGAATGGAAAAGAAATTGTATTGTTGTTTTTTAATACAAGTTGAATTCAAAAGAAAGAAATGGAAATGCTCACATGCCCAAAGCAAAGAGTGAACTAAAATCAGAATGGTCAGCTTCAGCTGAAGCAACAGTGGCCCAGGAGGTGAAAAGCCAGACTTTTCATTCCCCTGCGCGGAGAAGAAACATGGCGTCAGGTCTACTCAAGGAGACACGTGTTTTAGCCTAAAGGCAGAACTCTTAAAGAACTGTTGGTTTGTGAGATGGAGTTCAAGAAAACTCCATCCTATGGCCCAGATAGGTATTAAGGAAGCTTTCTACCCAGCCTAGTGCTCCACGTAGGAGAAAATGTCTAAAATAAATAAAAATAAAAGCCAAACTTGCACTTCATGCTCGGGGGGTGGGATCTGAATTTACATTTTTTAAAAATTTTTTATTTTTCTCACTGGCTGTCTCTATCTCTGTCAAATAAATAAATAAATAAAAATATTTAAAATTTTTTTTTAATTTTTATTTATTTGTTTATTTTTTTGATGTAAAGTTCGATGATTCATTAGTTGCGTATAACACCCAGTGCACCATGCAATACGTGCCCTCCTTACTACCCATCACCAGCCTATCCCATTCCCCCACCCCCCGTCCCCTCTGAAGCCCTCAGTTTGTTTCTCAGAGTCCATAGTCTCTCATGCTTCATTCCCCCTTCTGATTACCCCCCCTTTCTTTATCCCTTTCTTCCCCTACCGATCATCCTAGTTCTTATGTTCCCACACGTGGATCAGGGCTCCCTGCCTGAGGAAAAAAATGCTCCAAACTGAAGAGTGCGTGATGTCCAGCGGATGCGTGCCCAGAACCAGGGCAGACACCCCACTGCCCATGGCACACCGACTCCCACACAAACATGCCCTCTACGGTGGATTAGCTGCTACCAGAAGAGTTCACCTACACACACAGCTAAATTGCCGTGGGACAAACAAAAACGACAGAGGCTGAACAATCTGTAGAGACTATAAAATAAACATTTTTAAGTTATAGAATAAGGCACAGAAACCACTAGGAAAGAATACGTTAAAAACAGCAATAACAAAGGCTCGCAAAAGCACACATAGAAATTATAGGAATGAGAAGGACGGCCATTAATCATGGATCTGTAAAACAACAGCTCTCCTGGGCCTGAGCCTGAAAATTGAGGGCCTTGGGAACCCTTGGTGTGCAAAGCTTGGGGAAGAGGGGCCATCTTCCTGACAGGTCTGACGTACCTACCTGTCCTCTCAAGACTGCTCTACCTTGAGAGGAAGAGAGGGAAGTGTCCACCTGCCCTCCACTTTCTTACCAGGCCTGGAATCCTCTAGTGAGTAGAGCCTTGCCAGGGCTGGAAGAGCTGTCAAGGGTGGTCTTCTAAAGGCCACATTGATCGGTGCTTCTCTGAGTAAGGACCTGAGCCCAGGAGGAGGGGACATATCGCAAAGCCTGTGGGAGACTTCGTCAGGAGCCTTGGAGAAAGCGGCTTTCTCCCCGGGGCAGAATATGTAACAACAGGATGAAACAGCAGGATCACTGAGCCGACTCCCTCTATAAAACGCCCTGGCCAGCAGTGCTCTCCGACCCACTGCTGGCCTGGTCTCTGGAAGCTGGCTGCTGCCCTCTCCACATCTGCCTGACCCTCTGTGGTTCACACCTCAGTAAACCGTGACCCGCATTCTCCTGCCTGGTTCCCCAGACACACACACTCCCCGTGCCTCTGCTTTGGTACAGTCCCCAGCCCCGGCTTGGTCATAGCCTGTGGACGACCAAGATCCTGAGCAACAGGATCTTTCCAGAAGGCAAACCCTCCCCTGGCTTCTGTTCCTAGGAATCAATGCTTTCTCTGAGAACTTTTTTTTTTTTTTAAAGATTTTATTTATTTATTCGACAGAGATAGAGACAGCCAGCGAGAGAGGGAACACAAGCAGGGGGAGTGGGAGAGGAAGAAGCAGGCTCATAGCAGAAGAGCCTGATGTGGGGCTCGATCCCATAACGCCGGGATCACGCCCTGAGCCGAAGGCAGACGCCTAACCGCTGTGCCACCCAGGCGCCCCTCTCTGAGAACTTTCTGACACGTAGGAGAGCATCGGGAAAAACACACTTGATTTGGAAGCTGGAGATAAATTTTCACAGGTCCCTTACTCCGGGGAGCCCCAGAGAGCTGCGGTTATTAGTATTTTGCAGAGATTTGGGCAGCACACGCTAATGGCCAAAGAAAATAATGCCATTAGCACCGTAATGATGGGGCAGCCTCTCTGCAGGCAGGACGCCCATTGACTTCAAAGAGACCTGGGCCCCAGGTGACGTTCAAATGCCCTCTGTCTCCTTTCTTTGTTCATCATGTACCCGGTCCAAAGCTGAATCAGCAGCGCAAGCCAATTCTGGGACAAAATGAAGACCTTTGTTATCTTAAATTACTTGTACCGTCTAACTCCCTATATAAAGCACGATGTCTCTTAATAAAATCACCTTGATTTCCATAAGTATGTAGTGCATCGTCACAGGGCTGATTTTATTAGGCCACTGGGCCCTCAGAGAGTGTTAAAGGCTGGCACAAAGGATGTCAACTTAGGAGGGACAGCTGAGTGCCCAGCTTTCTACCAGAAACTCCAATCTCGATTCTGGCTATCTAAACAGATTTTCATTTTAAATGATATCTCAAGACCAAAGTTGTAGTCAAGATATTCTTTATTATAGCCCCAAATCAAATCC